>NW_028225185.1:24645291-24861966 GCF_052327205.1 Somniosus microcephalus | reverse complement strand
GTGTCGGTTCAATGGTCAGTGTGTTTATCCCCAGGGATAGTGTCGGTTCAATGGTCAGTGTGTTTATCCCCAGGGACAGTGTCGGTTCAATGGTCAGTGTGTTTATCCCCAGGGATAGTGTCGGTTCAATGGTCAGTGTGTTTATCCCCAGGGATAGTGTCGGTTCAATGGTCAGTGTGTTTATCCCCAGGGATAGTGTCGGTTCAATGGTCAGTGTGTTTATCCCCAGGGATAGTGTCGGTTCAATGGTCAGTGTGTTTATCCCCAGGGATAGTGTCGGTTCAATGGTCAGTGTGTTTATCCCCAGGGACAGTGTCGGTTCAATGGTCAGTGTGTTTATCCCCAGGGACAGTGTCGGTTCAATGGTCAGTGTGTTTATCCCCAGGGACAGTGTCGGTTCAATGGTCAGTGTGTTTATCCCCAGGGATAGTGTCGGTTCAATGGTCAGTGTGTTTATCCCCAGGGATAGTGTCGGTTCAATGGTCAGTGTGTTTATCCCCAGGGACAGTGTCGGTTCAATGGTCAGTGTGTTTATCCCCAGGGACAGTGTCGGTTCAATGGTCAGTGTGTTTATCCCCAGGGATAGTGTCGGTTCAATGGTCAGTGTGTTTATCCCCAGGGACAGTGTCGGTTCAATGGTCAGTGTGTTTATCCCCAGGGACAGTGTCGGTTCAATGGTCAGTGTGTTTATCCCCAGGGATAGTGTCGGTTCAATGGTCAGTGTGTTTATCCCCAGGGATAGTGTCGGTTCAATGGTCAGTGTGTTTATCCCCAGGGATAGTGTCGGTTCAATGGTCAGTGTGTTTATCCCCAGGGATAGTGTCGGTTCAATGGTCAGTGTGTTTATCCCCAGGGACAGTGTCGGTTCAATGGTCAGTGTGTTTATCCCCAGGGATAGTGTCGGTTCAATGGTCAGTGTGTTTATCCCCAGGGACAGTGTCGGTTCAATGGTCAGTGTGTTTATCCCCAGGGATAGTGTCGGTTCAATGGTCAGTGTGTTTATCCCCAGGGACAGTGTCGGTTCAATGGTCAGTGTGTTTATCCCCAGGGACAGTGTCGGTTCAATGGTCAGTGTGTTTATCCCCAGGGACAGTGTCGGTTCAATGGTCAGTGTGTTTATCCCCAGGGATAGTGTCGGTTCAATGGTCAGTGTGTTTATCCCCAGGGATAGTGTCGGTTCAATGGTCAGTGTGTTTATCCCCAGGGACAGTGTCGGTTCAATGGTCAGTGTGTTTATCCCCAGGGATAGTGTCGGTTCAATGGTCAGTGTGTTTATCCCCAGGGACAGTGTCGGTTCAATGGTCAGTGTGTTTATCCCCAGGGATAGTGTCGGTTCAATGGTCAGTGTGTTTATCCCCAGGGACAGTGTCGGTTCAATGGTCAGTGTGTTTATCCCCAGGGACAGTGTCGGTTCAATGGTCAGTGTGTTTATCCCCAGGGACAGTGTCGGTTCAATGGTCAGTGTGTTTATCCCCAGGGACAGTGTCGGTTCAATGGTCAGTGTGTTTATCCCCAGGGATAGTGTCGGTTCAATGGTCAGTGTGTTTATCCCCAGGGATAGTGTCGGTTCAATGGTCAGTGTGTTTATCCCCAGGGACAGTGTCGGTTCAATGGTCAGTGTGTTTATCCCCAGGGACAGTGTCGGTTCAATGGTCAGTGTGTTTATCCCCAGGGATAGTGTCGGTTCAATGGTCAGTGTGTTTATCCCCAGGGATAGTGTCGGTTCAATGGTCAGTGTGTTTATCCCCAGGGATAGTGTCGGTTCAATGGTCAGTGTGTTTATCCCCAGGGACAGTGTCGGTTCAATGGTCAGTGTGTTTATCCCCAGGGACAGTGTCGGTTCAATGGTCAGTGTGTTTATCCCCAGGGACAGTGTCGGTTCAATGGTCAGTGTGTTTATCCCCAGGGATAGTGTCGGTTCAATGGTCAGTGTGTTTATCCCCAGGGATAGTGTCGGTTCAATGGTCAGTGTGTTTATCCCCAGGGACAGTGTCGGTTCAATGGTCAGTGTGTTTATCCCCAGGGACAGTGTCGGTTCAATGGTCAGTGTGTTTATCCCCAGGGACAGTGTCGGTTCAATGGTCAGTGTGTTTATCCCCAGGGACAGTGTCGGTTCAATGGTCAGTGTGTTTATCCCCAGGGATAGTGTCGGTTCAATGGTCAGTGTGTTTATCCCCAGGGACAGTGTCGGTTCAATGGTCAGTGTGTTTATCCCCAGGGACAGTGTCGGTTCAATGGTCAGTGTGTTTATCCCCAGGGACAGTGTCGGTTCAATGGTCAGTGTGTTTATCCCCAGGGATAGTGTCGGTTCAATGGTCAGTGTGTTTATCCCCAGGGATAGTGTCGGTTCAATGGTCAGTGTGTTTATCCCCAGGGATAGTGTCGGTTCAATGGTCAGTGTGTTTATCCCCAGGGATAGTGTCGGTTCAATGGTCAGTGTGTTTATCCCCAGGGATAGTGTCGGTTCAATGGTCAGTGTGTTTATCCCCAGGGATAGTGTCGGTTCAATGGTCAGTGTGTTTATCCCCAGGGATAGTGTCGGTTCAATGGTCAGTGTGTTTATCCCCAGGGACAGTGTCGGTTCAATGGTCAGTGTGTTTATCCCCAGGGATAGTGTCGGTTCAATGGTCAGTGTGTTTATCCCCAGGGACAGTGTCGGTTCAATGGTCAGTGTGTTTATCCCCAGGGATAGTGTCGGTTCAATGGTCAGTGTGTTTATCCCCAGGGACAGTGTCGGTTCAATGGTCAGTGTGTTTATCCCCAGGGACAGTGTCGGTTCAATGGTCAGTGTGTTTATCCCCAGGGACAGTGTCGGTTCAATGGTCAGTGTGTTTATCCCCAGGGACAGTGTCGGTTCAATGGTCAGTGTGTTTATCCCCAGGGACAGTGTCGGTTCAATGGTCAGTGTGTTTATCCCCAGGGATAGTGTCGGTTCAATGGTCAGTGTGTTTATCCCCAGGGACAGTGTCGGTTCAATGGTCAGTGTGTTTATCCCCAGGGACAGTGTCGGTTCAATGGTCAGTGTGTTTATCCCCAGGGACAGTGTCGGTTCAATGGTCAGTGTGTTTATCCCCAGGGACAGTGTCGGTTCAATGGTCAGTGTGTTTATCCCCAGGGATAGTGTCGGTTCAATGGTCAGTGTGTTTATCCCCAGGGATAGTGTCGGTTCAATGGTCAGTGTGTTTATCCCCAGGGACAGTGTCGGTTCAATGGTCAGTGTGTTTATCCCCAGGGATAGTGTCGGTTCAATGGTCAGTGTGTTTATCCCCAGGGACAGTGTCGGTTCAATGGTCAGTGTGTTTATCCCCAGGGACAGTGTCGGTTCAATGGTCAGTGTGTTTATCCCCAGGGACAGTGTCGGTTCAATGGTCAGTGTGTTTATCCCCAGGGATAGTGTCGGTTCAATGGTCAGTGTGTTTATCCCCAGGGACAGTGTCGGTTCAATGGTCAGTGTGTTTATCCCCAGGGACAGTGTCGGTTCAATGGTCAGTGTGTTTATCCCCAGGGACAGTGTCGGTTCAATGGTCAGTGTGTTTATCCCCAGGGATAGTGTCGGTTCAATGGTCAGTGTGTTTATCCCCAGGGATAGTGTCGGTTCAATGGTCAGTGTGTTTATCCCCAGGGATAGTGTCGGTTCAATGGTCAGTGTGTTTATCCCCAGGGATAGTGTCGGTTCAATGGTCAGTGTGTTTATCCCCAGGGATAGTGTCGGTTCAATGGTCAGTGTGTTTATCCCCAGGGATAGTGTCGGTTCAATGGTCAGTGTGTTTATCCCCAGGGACAGTGTCGGTTCAATGGTCAGTGTGTTTATCCCCAGGGACAGTGTCGGTTCAATGGTCAGTGTGTTTATCCCCAGGGATAGTGTCGGTTCAATGGTCAGTGTGTTTATCCCCAGGGACAGTGTCGGTTCAATGGTCAGTGTGTTTATCCCCAGGGATAGTGTCGGTTCAATGGTCAGTGTGTTTATCCCCAGGGACAGTGTCGGTTCAATGGTCAGTGTGTTTATCCCCAGGGATAGTGTCGGTTCAATGGTCAGTGTGTTTATCCCCAGGGATAGTGTCGGTTCAATGGTCAGTGTGTTTATCCCCAGGGACAGTGTCGGTTCAATGGTCAGTGTGTTTATCCCCAGGGATAGTGTCGGTTCAATGGTCAGTGTGTTTATCCCCAGGGATAGTGTCGGTTCAATGGTCAGTGTGTTTATCCCCAGGGACAGTGTCGGTTCAATGGTCAGTGTGTTTATCCCCAGGGACAGTGTCGGTTCAATGGTCAGTGTGTTTATCCCCAGGGACAGTGTCGGTTCAATGGTCAGTGTGTTTATCCCCAGGGATAGTGTCGGTTCAATGGTCAGTGTGTTTATCCCCAGGGACAGTGTCGGTTCAATGGTCAGTGTGTTTATCCCCAGGGATAGTGTCGGTTCAATGGTCAGTGTGTTTATCCCCAGGGATAGTGTCGATTCAATGGTCAGTGTGTTTATCCCCAGGGATAGTGTCGGTTCAATGGTCAGTGTGTTTATCCCCAGGGACAGTGTCGGTTCAATGGTCAGTGTGTTTATCCCCAGGGATAGTGTCGGTTCAATGGTCAGTGTGTTTATCCCCAGGGACAGTGTCGGTTCAATGGTCAGTGTGTTTATCCCCAGGGACAGTGTCGGTTCAATGGTCAGTGTGTTTATCCCCAGGGATAGTGTCGGTTCAATGGTCAGTGTGTTTATCCCCAGGGACAGTGTCGGTTCAATGGTCAGTGTGTTTATCCCCAGGGATAGTGTCGGTTCAATGGTCAGTGTGTTTATCCCCAGGGACAGTGTCGGTTCAATGGTCAGTGTGTTTATCCCCAGGGACAGTGTCGGTTCAATGGTCAGTGTGTTTATCCCCGGGGATAGTGTCGGTTCAATGGTCAGTGTGTTTATCCCCAGGGACAGTGTCGGTTCAATGGTCAGTGTGTTTATCCCCAGGGATAGTGTCGGTTCAATGGTCAGTGTGTTTATCCCCAGGGACAGTGTCGGTTCAATGGTCAGTGTGTTTATCCCCAGGGATAGTGTCGGTTCAATGGTCAGTGTGTTTATCCCCAGGGATAGTGTCGGTTCAATGGTCAGTGTGTTTATCCCCAGGGACAGTGTCAGTTCAATGGTCAGTGTGTTTATCCCCAGGGATAGTGTCGGTTCAATGGTCAGTGTGTTTATCCCCAGGGACAGTGTCGGTTCAATGGTCAGTGTGTTTATCCCCAGGGATAGTGTCGGTTCAATGGTCAGTGTGTTTATCCCCAGGGATAGTGTCGGTTCAATGGTCAGTGTGTTTATCCCCAGGGATAGTGTCGGTTCAATGGTCAGTGTGTTTATCCCCAGGGATAGTGTCGGTTCAATGGTCAGTGTGTTTATCCCCAGGGACAGTGTCGGTTCAATGGTCAGTGTGTTTATCCCCAGGGATAGTGTCGGTTCAATGGTCAGTGTGTTTATCCCCAGGGACAGTGTCGGTTCAATGGTCAGTGTGTTTATCCCCAGGGATAGTGTCGGTTCAATGGTCAGTGTGTTTATCCCCAGGGATAGTGTCGGTTCAATGGTCAGTGTGTTTATCCCCAGGGATAGTGTCGGTTCAATGGTCAGTGTGTTTATCCCCAGGGATAGTGTCGGTTCAATGGTCAGTGTGTTTATCCCCAGGGATAGTGTCGGTTCAATGGTCAGTGTGTTTATCCCCAGGGATAGTGTCGGTTCAATGGTCAGTGTGTTTATCCCCAGGGACAGTGTCGGTTCAATGGTCAGTGTGTTTATCCCCAGGGACAGTGTCGGTTCAATGGTCAGTGTGTTTATCCCCAGGGACAGTGTCGGTTCAATGGTCAGTGTGTTTATCCCCAGGGATAGTGTCGGTTCAATGGTCAGTGTGTTTATCCCCAGGGATAGTGTCGGTTCAATGGTCAGTGTGTTTATCCCCAGGGATAGTGTCGGTTCAATGGTCAGTGTGTTTATCCCCGGGGATAGTGTTGGATCAATGGTCAATGTCTCAGTGTCAGTCCATGATCCTGTGTTTATGTTCGAGGTTATCACTGCTTTCTGTTTATTTCAAACAGAGACCCAGAGACGAGATGGAGTCCGCACTAAAGCCACCCGTGGGGACCAGAGGCGACCAACCCGGCCCAATGTGCACTAATCGAGGTGGCTATGGCTGAAGGCTGCAACAATGAGAGGAATTGAAAATGACCTATTGTGTCAAACTAATTGAACTAGTTCCTGATCAACGTTCTATTCGAGACAGAGATTAATCCTGAATATACAAAATCAGTCAGCGGCGATACTGAACTGTATAAATAAAGGTGCTTCACCTGACGAAGGTGCAGCGCTCCGAAAGCTTGTGATTTCAAATAAAGCTGTTGGACTATAACCTGGTGTTGTGTGATTTCTTACATTTGTCCACCCCAGTCCAACACCGGCATCTCCACACCATGAAATCTGTGAGGACCTTGTTTGTTATCTATGCACACATCAATCAATACATGCCAATTCTCAAAAGTGCTTCCAACTGCTCCAGATCAGAAAGACAGAGATCAGGAGGCGAGAGGTTAATTCTAGATACTGTGTGCATATTACAATTGGATATTAACTACTTTCAATCAATGCCAAGTTCAGAGAGTGTGTAACGGGCTCAGAGAGTGTGTAATAGTCACTGCTTGGCATAGGGCTAAGTGTATCAGATCTGTGTACAGTAGTGTATCGTGTCTGTGTTCAGTACAGTGTATCGGGTCTGTGCACAGTACAGTGTATCGGGTCTGTGCACAGTACAGTGTATCGGGTCTGTGTACAGTACAGTGTATCGGGTCTGTACAGTACAGTATCGGGTCTGTGCACAGTACAGTGTATCGGGTCTGTGCACAGTACAGTGTATCGGGTCTGTGTACAGTATAGTGTATCGGGTCTGTGTACAGTACAGTGTATCGGGTCTGTGTACAGTACAGTGTATCGAGTGTGTACAGTACAGTGTATCGAGTCTGTGCACAGTACAGTGTATCGGGTCTGTTCAGTACAGTGTATCGGGTCTGTGTACAGTACAGTGTATCGAGTCTGTGTACAGTACAGTGTATCGGGTCTGTGCACAGTACAGTGTATCGGGTCTGTGCACAGTACAGTGTATCGGGTCTGTGTTCAGTACAGCGGAGCACTTGACAAATGGGGAAAGGATCGGACAGAGTCAACATGGATTTACAAAGGGTAAATCGTGTTTGACTAATCTGCTGGAATTTTTTGAGGAAGTAACTGGTAAAATAGATGGGGGAGAGCCAGTGGATGTGGTGTACCTTGACTTCCAGAAAGCCTTCGATAAGGTTCCACACAAAAGATTATCATGCAAAATTAAGGCTCATGGGATTGGGGGCAAAGTATTAACGTGGATAGAGAACTGGCTGGCGGATAGAAAACAGAGAGTTGGAATAAACGGCTCGTTTTCGGAGTGGCAGGCAGTGACCAGCGGGGTGCCGCAAGGATCTGTCCTGGGACCCCAGCTGTTCACAATATATATAAATGATCTGGATCAGGGAATTGGATGCAATATTTCCAAATTCGCTGACGACACTAAACTAGGAGGAGGGGTGGGCTCTGATGAGGATGTCAGGAGGCTACAGTGCGATTTGGACAGGTTGGGGGAATGGGCGGATACGTGGCAGATGCACTATAATGTGGATAAATGCGAGGTTATCCACTTTGGGGGTAAAAACAGGAGGGTAGATTATTATCTAAATGGCAATAGATTGGGAGATGGGGAAGTGCAGAGGGACCTGGGTGTTCTTGTGCACCAGTCACTGAAGGAGAGCATGCAGGTGCAACAGGCGATTAAGAAGGCAAATGGTATGTTGGCCTTCATATCAAGGGGGTTCGAGTATAGGAATAGGGATACCTTACTACAGCTGTACAAGGTGCTGGTGAGACCGCATCTGGAGTATTGTGTACAGTTTTGGTCGCCCCATCTGCGGAAGGATGTTCTTGCCATGGAAAGAGTGCAACGGCGATTCACCAGGCTGATACCTGGAATGGCGGGAATGACCTACGAAGAGAGATTAAATAGTTTGGGCTTGTACTCACTGGAGTTTAGAAGATTGAGAGGGGATCTCATCGAAACATATAAAATTATGGCAGGCCTGGACAGGCTGAATTCAGAGAGAATGTTTCCAATGGCCGGGGAGCACAGAACCAGGGGCCACAGTCTAAAAATAGCGGGCAAATCATTTAAAACAGAGATGAGGAAGAATTTCTTCACTCAAAGAGTGGTGAGCCTGTGGAATTCCCTGCCACAGAGGGCTGTGAAGGCTAATTCAATAAATATTTTCAAGAGAGAATTGGATATATTTCTGAAGGCTAAGGGGATTAAGGGTTACGGAGAAAAGGCGGGGACGGGGTACTGAACTGGTAAGATCAGCTATGATCTCAGACGAAGATCAGCCATGATCTCATTGAATGGCGGAGCAGGCTCGAAGGGCCGAATGGCCTACTCCTGTTCCTATCTCTATGTTTCTATGTATCGGGTCTGTGCACAGTACAGTGTATCGGGTCTGTGTTCAGTACAGTGTATCGGGTCTGTGTACAGTACAGTGTATCGAGTGTGTACAGTACAGTGTATCGGGTCTGTGCACAGTACAGTGTATCGGGTCTGCACAGTACAGTGTATCGGGTCTGCACAGTACAGTGTATCGGGTCTGTGCACAGCACAGTGTATCGGGTCTGTGTTCAGTACAGTGTATCGGGTCTGCACAGTACAGTGTATCGGGTCTGTGCACAGTACAGTGTATCGGGTCTGTGCACAGTACAGTGTATCGGGTCTGTGCACAGTACAGTGTATCGGGTCTGTGCACAGTACAGTGTATCGGGTCTGTGTTCAGTACAGTGTATCGGGTCTGTGCACAGTACAGTGTATCGGGTCTGTGTTCAGTACAGTGTATCGGGTCTGTGTACAGTACAGTGTATCGGGTCTGTGTTCAGTACAGTGTATCGGGTCTGTGTTCAGTACAGTGTATCGGGTCTGTGTACAGTACAGTGTATCGGGTCTGTGCACAGTACAGTGTATCGGGTCTGTGTTCAGTACAGTGTATCGGGTCTGTGTTCAGTACAGTGTATCGGGTCTGTGTTCAGTACAGTGTATCGGGTCTGTGTACAGTACAGTGTATCGGGTCTGTGTTCAGTACAGTGTATCGGGTCTGTGTTCAGTACAGTGTATCGGGTCTGTGTTCAGTACAGTGTATCGGGTCTGTGTTCAGTACAGTGTATCGGGTCTGTGTACAGTACAGTGTATCGAGTCTGTGTATGGTACAGTGTATCGGGTCTGTGCACAGTACAGTGTATCGGGTCTGTGCACAGTACAGTGTATCGGGTCTGTGTTCAGTACAGTGTATCGGGTCTGTGCACAGTACAGTGTATCGGGTCTGTGTTCAGTACAGTGTATCGGGTCTGTGCACAGTACAGTATCGGGTCTGTGTTCAGTACAGTGTATCGAGTCTGTGCACAGTACAGTGTATCGGGTCTGTGTACAGTACAGTGTATCGGGTCTGTGCACAGGACAGTGTATCGGGTCTGTGTTCAGTACAGTGTATCGGGTCTGTGTACAGTACAGTGTATCGGGTCTGTGTTCAGTACAGTGTATCGGGTCTGTGTTCAGTACAGTGTATCGGGTCTGTGCACAGTACAGTGTATCGGGTCTGTGTACAGTACAGTGTATCGGGTCTGTGCTCAGTACAGTGTATCGGGTCTGTGTACAGTACAGTGTATCGAGTCTGTGTACAGTAGTGTATCGGGTCTGTGCACAGTACAGTGTATCGGGTCTGTGCACAGTACAGTGTATCGGGTCTGTGTTCAGTACAGTGTATCGGGTCTGTGCACAGTACAGTGTATCGGGTCTGTGTTCAGTACAGTGTATCGGGTCTGTGCACAGTACAATGTATCGGGTCTGTGTTCAGTACAGTGTATCGAGTCTGTGCACAGTACAGTGTATCGGGTCTGTGTACAGTACAGTGTATCGGGTCTGTGCACAGTACAGTGTATCGGGTCTGTGTTCAGTACAGTGTATCGGGTCTGTGTACAGTACAGTGTATCGGGTCTGTGTTCAGTACAGTGTATCGGGTCTGTGTTCAGTACAGTGTATCGGGTCTGTGTACAGTACAGTGTATCGGGTCTGTGTTCAGTACAGTGTATCGGGTCTGTGTTCAGTACAGTGTATCGGGTCTGTGTTCAGTACAGTGTATCGGGTCTGTGTTCAGTACAGTGTATCGGGTCTGTGCACAGTACAGTGTATCGGGTCTGTGTTCAGTACAGTGTATCGGGTCTGTGCACAGTACAATGTATCGGGTCTGTGTTCAGTACAGTGTATCGAGTCTGTGCACAGTACAGTGTATCGGGTCTGTGTACAGTACAGTGTATCGGGTCTGTGCACAGTACAGTGTATCGGGTCTGTGTTCAGTACAGTGTATCGGGTCTGTGTACAGTACAGTGTATCGGGTCTGTGTTCAGTACAGTGTATCGGGTCTGTGTTCAGTACAGTGTATCGGGTCTGTGTACAGTACAGTGTATCGGGTCTGTGTTCAGTACAGTGTATCGGGTCTGTGTTCAGTACAGTGTATCGGGTCTGTGTTCAGTACAGTGTATCGGGTCTGTGTTCAGTACAGTGTATCGGGTCTGTGCACAGTACAGTGTATCGGGTCTGTGTACAGTACAGTGTATCGGGTCTGTGTTCAGTACAGTGTATCGGGTCTGTGTTCAGTACAGTGTATCGGGTCTGTGTACAGTACAGTGTATCGGGTCTGTGTTCAGTACAGTGTATCGGGTCTTTGTTCAGTACAGTGTATCGGGTCTGTGTTCAGTACAGTGTATCAAATCAAAATCAAATCAAATCAACTTTTATTGTCATTGTTAGTGCACAAGTGCAGTACAACGAAATGTAGGCTTGCGGCTCCCGAGAGTGTACATTTAGCTTAAGACATTTAAACATTCAACATTCATTTGGCTTGTAGTATATTAACATAAATATGACCATAATAAAGTGCATTGGCAGATGAGCAGGCTTTAGAGTTTATTTGTGGAGTTCAGTAGGATGACAGCCCTGGGAAAGAAGCTGTTCCTAAATCTGGTCGTACGGGTGCGAATGCATCTGTAGCGTCTCCCAGATGGTAGGAGGGCGAACAGACTGTGGCTGGGGTGGGTAGGGTCTTTGATGATCGACCGTGACCTCCGTAGACAGCGTTTCTGGTATATGTGCTCTATGGTCGGTAGCCGGGTGCCGGTAATGCGTTGGGCAGTTTTGACTACCCGCTGCAGGGCTTTCCGGTCATAGTAGCTACAGCTGCCATACCATACTGTGATACAGTTCATCAGGATGCTCTCTATAGTGCAGCGGTAAAAGTTAGAGAGGATCAGGGGTGACAGGTTACATCCCTTCAGCCTCCTTAGGAAATATAGGCGCTGCTGGGCCTTCTTCACCAGAGAGGAGGTATTGAGGGACCAGGAGAAGTCTTCCGTGATGTGGACTCCGAGGAACTTAAAGCTGTCCTTCCTTTCCACCACAGCCCCATGGATGTGGATGGGGGTGTGACTTCCGCCTTTAGACTTCCTGAAGTCCACAATGATTTCTTTGGTATCTGGGTCACACTGGAATAAAAATTTGTTGCCATCTTCGATGAGGCCCTCAGGACGAACAGAAGCATTTCATTGAGCCAGTTTGTTGCCTCGCCGTGATCCGGTGCCTGCCCCTGCAAATTATTATTCCATTGCACTAACTGAAAACTAGCCCAAACCTGCCTCCTACTAAGCTGCACAACATCAAATCGAAAGCAGATGCTGTAAAGTATTTGAGTTTGATGCACAGGCCGGTCCAATTTACAGACCGCGAACACTCGGAACAAGGCCGTCCGCTTACTGCAGAAGCTACACCCAGTCTGTTGCACTCTGGGGATGGGTTTTACACTGTTTATAGGCTACAAGGGCAAGCAATAAAGTCCAGTCTGACAACTAATCCCTAGAAATTGGGGTTGGGGTGGGTAGGAGGGTGGGGAGGGGGTCGGGGTGATGGGAGGGGGTCGGTGGTGGGGAGGGGGTCGGGGTGGGGAGGGGGTGGGGGTGGGGAGGGGGTCGGGGTGATGGGAGGGGGTTGGTGGTGGGGAGGGGGTCGGGGTGGGGAGGGTGGGACGAGTGGGAGGGGGGCCATGGGGAGGGGGGGGCCCGTGGGGAGAGTGTGGGAGGGGGGGCCCTGGGAAGGGGGTGCCGTGGGAGGGGGGCCGTGGGAAGGGGGGGAGGGGGGGCCGTGGGGAGAGTGTGGGGGGGGGGCTGTGGGAAGGGGGTGGGAGGGGGGCCGTGGGGAGAGGGTGGGGGGGGGGCCGTGGGGAGAGGGTGGGAGGGGGGGCCGTGGGGAGAGGGTGGGCCGTGGGGAGGGGGTGGGAGGGGGAGCCGTGGGGAGAGGGTGGGAGGGGGGGGCCGTGGGGAGTGGGGGGCCGTGGGGAGAGTGTGGGAGGGGGGGCCGTGGGGAGAGGGTGGGAGGGGGGGGCCGTGGGGAGGGGGGCCGTGGGGAGGGGGGCCGTGGGGAGAGTGTGGGGGGGGCCGTGGGAAGGGGGTGGGAGGGGGGGCCGTGGGGAGAGGGTGGGAGGGGGGGCCGTGGGGAGAGGGTGGCCGTGGGGAGAGGGTGGGAGGGGGGGGCCGTGGGGAGAGGGTGGCCGTGGGGAGGGGGTGGGAGGGGGGGCCGTGGGAAGGGGGTGGGGGGGGCCTTGGGGAGAGGGTGGGGGGGGCCGTGGGGAGGGGGGGCCGTGGGGAGAGTGTGGGAGGGGGTGCTGTGGGGAGAGGGGGGCCGTGGGGAGAGGGTGGGAGGGGGGGCCGTGGGGAGAGGGTGGGAGGGGGGGCCGTGGGGAGAGGGTGGGAGGGGGAGCCGTGGGGAGGGGGTGGGAGGGGGTGCTGTGGGGAGAGGGGGGCCGTGGGGAGAGGGTGGGAGGGGGGGCCGTGGGGAGAGGGTGGGAGGGGGGGCCGTGGGGAGAGGGTGGGAGGGGGAGCCGTGGGGAGGGGGTGGGTGGGGGGTCCGTGGGGAGGGGGTGGGAGGGGGGGGCCGTGGGGAGAGGGTGGGAGGGGGGGCCGTGGGGAGAGGGTGGGCCGTGGGGAGGGGGTGGGAGGGGGAGCCGTGGGGAGAGGGTGGGAGGGGGGGGCCGTGGGGAGTGGGGGGCCGTGGGGAGAGTGTGGGAGGGGGGGCCGTGGGGAGAGGGTGGGAGGGGGGGGCCGTGGGGAGGGGGGCCGTGGGGAGGGGGGCCGTGGGGAGAGTGTGGGGGGGGCCGTGGGAAGGGGGTGGGAGGGGGGGCCGTGGGGAGAGGGTGGGAGGGGGGGCCGTGGGGAGAGGGTGGCCGTGGGGAGAGGGTGGGAGGGGGGGGCCGTGGGGAGAGGGTGGCCGTGGGGAGGGGGTGGGAGGGGGGGCCGTGGGAAGGGGGTCGGGGGGGCCTTGGGGAGAGGGTGGGGGGGGCCGTGGGGAGGGGGGGCCGTGGGGAGAGTGTGGGAGGGGGGGCCGTGGGAAGGGGGTGGGAGGGGGTGCTGTGGGGAGAGGGGGGCCGTGGGGAGAGGGTGGGAGGGGGGGCCGTGGGGAGAGGGTGGGAGGGGGGGCCGTGGGGAGAGGGTGGGAGGGGGAGCCGTGGGGAGGGGGTGGGTGGGGGGTCCGTGGGGAGGGGGTGGGAGGGGGGGGCCGTGGGGAGAGGGTGGGAGGGGGGGGCCGTGGGGAGAGGGTGGGAGGGGGGGGCCGTGGGGAGGGGGGGGCCGTGGGGAGAGTGTGGGAGGGGGAGCCGTGGGGAGAGGGGCCGTGGGGAGAGGGTGGGAGGGGGAGCCGTGGGGAGGGGGTGGGTCGCCAATCTCGCCGACACTCTTTAATATTTACATAAATGGATTGGCAAAACTACTTGAACAATCTACAGCACCCGGCCTCACCCTATATGAATCCAAGGTTAAATTCCTCCTCTATGCAGACGACCTGGTTCTGCTGTCACCTACTAAAGAGGGGCTACAGCAAAACCTGGACCTGCTGGAGTCGTACTGCCAGACTTGGGCCCTGACAATAAATCCCCAAAAAACCAAAGTCCTTGTGTTCCAGCAAAGATCCAAACATCAGGGACCCAAAATAAATTTCACAGTAGGAACAACCAAAATTGAACAAACCACTAACTACACATACTTGGGCTTAAAAATCAGTTCTACGGGAAACTTCAAACTGGCTGTGAATGAACTGAAAGAGAAAGCAAGAAGGGCTTTCTATGCCATCAAAAAATCAATCCAAATAGAAATCCCAATTAGCATTTGGCTCAAAATTTTCAAATCAGTAATTGAACCAATTGCACTCTATGGCAGTGAGGTATGGGGACCGCTAACTCAACAAGAATTTGCAAAATGGGACAAACACCCAATTGAGATCCTACATGCAGAATTCTGTAAAAGTATCCTCCGGACTCAAAGGAAAACAGTAAACAATGCATGCAGGGCGGAACTAGGCCAATATCCATTAATAATCACTATCCAAAAAAGAGCCACCAAATTTTGGAATCACCTACAAATGAGCAATCCCCAATGCTATCACTACGACGCCCTGAAATGCCAAGAGCTGACCATAAAGAAGAATACCCTCAGTCAACTAGTCCTGGGACTCAGTGAAGTAACTACTAACAATACTAACAATAACCAGCCCCAGGACAGTGACAGGGTAACACAAAGAATTCGACCCAACACAATCGTCGCTAAGCAAAAGGAAAAATATCTGACATATTGGGCAGAAACAACAAAAACCCAAAGCAAACTCAATTGCTACTTGGCCCTAAACAGACAATACAACATAGCTGATTACCTGACCATGGTAAAGGATAACAAACTGAGAAGAACCTTGACAAGGTACAGACTTAGCGAACATAGCCTAGCGATCGAAAAAGGCAGACACAGGCAGACCAGGCTGCCAAGAGAGGACAGGATATGCTCTCACTGCAGTCAGGGAGTGGTGGAGACAGAGATGCACTTCCTCACAGCTTGTGGAAAATATCAGGGCATCAGGGAGAATTTCTACCAAAAATTCTCACAAATATGCCCTGATTTCAGAAATCTGAATGACAACCAAAAACTCCCATTCCTACTGGGAGAGGAGAGAAGCTGTGTAACGCTGGCGGCGCACTATGTTGCAGCTTGCCATGAACAGAGGGACAACCAGTAAGCTAAGAAAAAAATATATATAAACAATGCGAATGTATATTTATACACTCAGGGATATACCTGTTTATACACTGTATGAATAGAACTGCGTTTATGTGCTGAACCATAAATGTATTTTGATGCTTTGGCAACATAAGATGTAACTTATCATGCCAATAAAGCGATTTAAATTGTAAATTGTAAATTGGGTGGGGGGTCCGTGGGGAGGGGGTGGGAGGGGGAGCCGTGGGGAGGGGGTGGGTGGGGGGTCCGTGGGGAGAGGGTGGGAGGGGGGGGCCGTGGGGAGGGGGGGGCCGTGGGGAGAGTGTGGGAGGGGGGCCGTGGGAAGGGGGTGGGAGGGGGGGCCGTGGGGAGAGGGTGGGAGGGGGGGCCGTGGGGAGAGGGTGGCCGTGGGGAGAGGGTGGGCCGTGGGAGGGGGAGCCGTGGGGAGAGGGTGGGAGGGGGGGCCGTGGGGAGAGGGTGGCCGTGGGGAGAGGGTGGGAGGGGGGGCCGTGGGGAGAGGGTGGGAGGGGGGGGCCGTGGGGAGAGGGTGGGCCGTGGGGAGGGGGTGGGAGGGGGAGCCGTGGGGAGAGGGTGGGAGGGGGGGCCGTGGGGAGGGGGGTGCCGTGGGGAGAGTGTAGGAGGGGGGGCCGTGGGGAGAGGGTGGGAGGGGGGCCGTGGGGAGAGTGTAGGAGGGGGGGCCGTGGGGAGAGGGTGGGAGGGGGGGCCGTGGGGAGAGGGTGGGAGGGGGTGCCGTGGGGAGGGGGTGGGAGGGGGGGCCGTGGGGAGAGGGTGGGAGGGGGGGCCGTGGGGAGGGGGTGGGAGGGGTGGCCGTGGGGAGGGGGGGCCGTGGGGAGAGTGTAGGAGGGGAGGCCGTGGGAAGGGGGTGGGAGGGGGGTCCATGGGGAGGGGGGGCCATGGGGAGGGGGTGGCCATGGGGAGGGGGTGGAGGGGGGTGGGCCCCCTGACCACACATTCCAGGTGGCGCCGGGAGGCACTGTACTATCAGGGAGACTCCCTCGGTCCCTTTCAGGTTTGGCTGCCATGTGCCTGAGAATCAGTGAGTGGTGAATGTGGGCCGCACTGCACCAGCCGTTAGCCGCTAGGTCTGTGCCAGGGCCACAATGGCGCTGCCTTGCTTGTTACAGTCTCTGTCTCCTCTCAGTCGAAGAGCCGCCAGATTCTGGCAACAGGAGGAGGCCATTGAGCCCTTCGAACCTGCTCCACCATTCAATCAGATCACAGCTGATCTGTAACTTAACTCCATTAGCCCGCCGTAGCTCCATATCGCGTGATACCCTTCCCCAATAAACATCTCTCGATCTCAGTCCTGAAAGATCTTCTTACATTACAAGAGTGACTGCAATTCAAGAGTCCTTCATTGGCTGTAAAGCACTTTGGGACGTCCTGAGGTGGCGAAAGGCGCTGGAGAAATGTGAGTCTGTCTGTTTTGAAAGCTCCAATTGACCCCCAGCCGCGACAGCCCTTTGGGGGGGAGAGTTCCCGATTCCCACCACCCTTTGTGTGAAGAAGTGCTTCCTGACATCACCCCTGAACGGCCTGGCTCTAATCTGAAGGTTCTGCCCCCTTGTTCTGGACTCCCCCCACCAGAGGAAATCGTTTCTCTCTCAATCAACCCGATCGAATCCTCTAATCAGCTCAAACACCTCGATCAGATCGCCCCTCAATCTTCTACACTCGAGGGAACACGAGCCCAGTCTGTGCGACCTGTCCTCGGAGTTTAACCCTTTTAGCTCCGGGGTCAGTCTGGTGAATCTGTGCGGGGCCCGGAGCTGAATGCAGTGACTCCACATGGGGTCTAACCAAGGCTCTGTGCAACTGCAGCATAACTTCCATCCCTTTTCTTCATCATTACATTGAGCAGCAACAAAACGCTGGCTGAGAAATGGGTAAGGGACTGCAAGGAACAGGTCGGATCGTGCTGGTGCAGCGCCGTGTGAGGGCGGGTTTCTCACAAGCTCCATTTCTGTAACTGACGAGTCCAAACATATCTGAGATCACATTCCAAAACAATATTTATCTGCAAGGAACTTCAGCAAGTCAGCTCACGGGATTAACCCTTGCCGAGCTGTCTCATTGTCAGTCAGGACTCTTGATTCTATAGGCCAGTGAGCCTAACATCTGTCATTGGGAAAATGCTGGAATCCATTATTTACATAGAAACATAGAAGATAGGAGCAGGAGTCGGCCATTCGGCCCCTCGAGCCTGCTCCGCCATTCAATGAGATCATGGTTGATCATCCAAATTCAGGACCCTGTCCCTGCTTTCTCCCCATATCCCTTGATCCCCTTAGCCTTAAGAAATATATCCAACTCCTTCTTGAATATATTTTATGAATTGGCCTCCACCGCCCTCTGTGGTAGAGAATTCCACAGGTTCACCACTCTCTGGGTGAAGAAATTCCTCCTCATCTCAGTCCTAAATGGCTTACCCCTTATCCTTAGACTGTGACCCCTGGTTCTGGACTCCCCGACCATCGGGAACATCCTTCCTGCATCTAGTCTGTCCAGGCCTGACAGGATTTTATAGGTTTCGATGAGATCCCCTCTCAATCTTCTAAACTCCATTGAGTACAAGCCCAATCGACCCAATCTCTCCTCATACGTCATTCCTGCCATCCCAGTTATAAGCCTGGTGAATCTTCGCTGCACTCCCTCCATGGCAAGAACGTCCTTCCTCAGATAAGGCGACCAAAACTGCACACAATACTCTAGGTGCGGTCTCACCAAGGCCCTGTACAACTGCAGCAAGACATCCTTGTTCCTGTACTCGAACCCTCTCGCTACGAAGGCCAACATACCATTTGCCTTCTTAACCGCCTGCTGCACCTGCATGCTTACCTTCAGCGACTGGTGCACAAGAACACCCAGGTCTCTTTGCACTTCCCCTTCTCCCAATCTATTGCCATTCAAATAATAATCTGCCTTACTGTTTTTGCCACCAAAGTGGATAACCTCACATTTATCCACATTATAGTGCATTTGCCATGTTTCTGCCCAATCACCCAACCTGCCCAAATCGTACTGGAGTTTCACGACATCCTCCTCACAGCATACCCTCCCACCCAGCTTTGTGTCGTCTGCAAATTTGGAGATATTACATCCAATTCCCTCGTCCAGATCATTGATATATATTGTGAACAGCTGGGGTCCTAGAACCGATTCTTAGGATACCCCACTAGTCACTGCCTGCCACTTGGAAAACGACCCGTTTATTCCAACTCTTTGCTTTCTATCTGCCAACCAGTTCTCTATCCAAGTCAATACCTTGCCCCCAATCCCATGTGCCTTAATTTTACAAGCTAATCTCTTATGCGGGACCTTATCGAAAGCCTTCTGAAAGTCCAAATACACCACATCCACTGGTTCTCCCTTATCTATTTTACCAGTTACATCCTCAAAAAATTCCAGTAGATTAGTCAAGCACGATTTACCTTTTGTAAATCCATGTTGACTTTGTCCGATCCTGTCACTGTTTTCCAAGTGCTCTGCTATTACATCTTTTATAATGGACTCTAGCATTTTCCCCACTACCGATGTCAGGCTTACCGGTCTATAATTCCCCGCTTTTTCTCTATCACCTTTTTTGAATAGTGGGGTAACATTAGCTACCCTCCAATCCATGGGTACTGTTCCAGAGTCTATCGAGTTCTGGAAGATGACCAGCAATGCATCTACTATTTCTAGGGCCACTTCCTTAAGTACCCTAGGATGTAGATTATCAGGCCCTGGGGATTTATCCACCTTCAATCCCGTCAACTTCCCCAACACCATTTCCCTACAAATACTGATTTCTTTCAGTTCCTCCCCCTCATTAGACCCTATGTTCCCCGACATCTCTGGGAGGTTATTTGTGTCCTCCTTTGTGAAGACAGAACCAAAATATGTATTTAATTGGTCTGCCATTTCTTTGTTCCCCATTATAAATTCCCCTGATTCTGACAGCAAGGGACCTATGCTTGACTTCACCAATCTTTTTCTCTTCACATATCTATAAAAGCTTTTACAGTCAGTTTTTATGTTCCCTGCAAGCTTACTTTCATATTCTATTTTCCCTCTCTTAATTAATCCCTTTGTCCTTCTTTGTTGAATCCTAAACTGCTCCCAATCCTCAGGTTTGCTGTCTTTTTTGGCCAATTTATATGTCCTCTCTTTGGATCTTATGTTATCCCTAATTTCCCTTGTTAGCCACGGTTAAGTCACCTTTTTTGATTTATCTTTAAGGAGGTAATAGCAGGACATTTAGAAAATCATAAGACCATCAAGCAGAGTCAACATGGTTTTATGAAAGGGAAATCGTGTTTTGACAAATTTGCTAGAGTTCCTTGAGGATGTAACAAACAGGGTGGATAAAGGGGAACCAGTGGATGTAGAATCATTGACGGTTACAGCACGGAAGGAGGCCATTCGGCCCATCGTGTCCGCGCCGGCCAACAAAGAGCTATCCAGCCTAATCCCACTTCCCAGCTCTTGGTCCGTAGCCCTGCAGGTTACAGCATCCCAAGTGCACATCCAAGTACTTTTTAAATGTGGTTAGGGTTCCTGCCTCTACCACCCTTTCAGGCAGTGAGTTCCAGACCCCCACAACCCTCTGGGTGAAGACATTTCCCCTCAAATCCCCTCTAAACCTTCCATCAATTACTTTAAATCTGTGCCCCCTGGTTTTTGACCCCTCTGCTAAGGGAAATAGGTCCTTTCTATCCACTTTATCTAGGTCCCTCATAATTTTATACACCTCAATAAGGTCTCCCCTCAGCCTCCTCTGTTCCAGGGGAAACAGACCCAGCCTATCCAGTCTTTCCTCAGAGCTAAGATTCTCGACTCCCAGCAACATCCTTGTAAATCTCCTCTGTACCCTCTCTAGTGCAATCACATCTTTCCTGTAATGTGGTGACCAGAACTGCATGCAGTACTCCAGCTGAGGCCTAACTAGTGTTTTATACAGTTGAAGCATAACCCCCCTGCTCTTGTATTCTATGGCACGGCTAATAAAGGCAAGCATTCCGTATGCCTTCTTAATCACCTTATCTACCTGGCCTGCTACATTCAGGGATCTGTGGACATGCACTCCAAGGTCCCTTTGTTCCTCTACACTACTCAGTGTCCTACCATTTAATGTGTATTCCCTTTCCTTGTTAGCCCTCCCCAAATGCATTACCTCACACTTCTCCGGATTGAATTCCATTTGCCACTGTTCTGCCCACCTGACCAATTTGTTGATATCTTCCTGCAGTCTACAGCTTCCTTCTTCAGGATCAACCACACAGCCGATTTTAGTATCATCTGCTAACTTCTTAATCATACCCCCTATATTCAAGTCTAGATCATTGATATATACCACAAAAAGCAAGGGACCCAGTACTGAGCCCTGCAGAACCCCACTGGAAACAGCCTTCCAGTCACACAAACACCCATCAACCATTACCCTCTGCTTCCGGCCTCCGAGCCAGTTTTGAATCCAATTTGACACTTTGCCCTGGATCCCATGGGCTTTTAACTTGGTGACCAGTCTGCCATGTGGAACCTTATCAAAAGCCTTGCTAAAGTCCATATACACTACATCAAATGCACTACCCTCATCTACCCCCCTTGTTACCTCCTCAAAAAATTCAATCAAGTTTGTCAGACACGACCTTCCCTTAACAAATCCGTGCTGACTGTCCTTGATTAATCCGTGTCTTTCTAAATGAAGATTTATCCTGTCCTTCAGAATTCTTTCCAATAATTTTCCCACCACTGAGGTTAGGCTGACTGGCCTGTAATTACTCGGTCTATCCTTTTCTCCCTTTTTAAACAAGGGTACCACATTAGCAGTCCTCCAGTCCTCCGGCACCACACCTGAAGCCAGAGAGGATTGAAAAATGATGGTCAGGGCCTCTGCTATTTCCTCTTTCGCTTCGCTTAACAGCCTGGGATACATTTCATCCGGGCCTGGGGATTTATCCACTTTTACAGCTGCTAAATCCCTTAATACTTCCTCTCTCAGTATGTTTATTTCATCTAATATTTCACACTCCTCCCCCGATAGCAATGTCTGCTTCGCCCCTCTCCTTTGTGGTGTATTTGGATTTCCAGAAGGCATTCGATAAGGTGCCACATAAAAGGTTACTGCACAAGATAAGAGCTCACGGGGTTTGGGGTAATATATTGGCATGGATAGGGGATTGGCTAACTAACAGAAAACAGCGAGTCGGGATAAATGGGTCATTTTCCGGTTGGCAAACTGTAACTAGTGGGGTGCCACAGGGATCGGTGCTGGGGCCTCAACTATTTACAATCTATATTAATGACTTGGATGAAGGGACCGAGTGCACTGTAGCCAAATTTGCTGATGATACAAAGATAGGTGGGTTAACAAGTTGTGAGGAGGACACAAAGGGGGAGAAATTGGGTATCGCCCCATTTGGGGCGCTAGTTCTGGCGAAGCGCAAAGCCTAGCGCCAGTCGTGATTTAGCACCACCTGGCGCGATATTGGGCCGTTGCACCCCTAAGGCTGATTGTGGCGCTAAATCAGGCGCTGCACGAGGCTCTTAAGGCGCTAACCGGGCGGCGCAACCCAATTTCGCGGCGGCGGGGCGCAGCGAGGGTGCTTTCAATAATCACTTTCCCTGAGACACACTGGCGCTGGCCAGCTCTTAAAGGGGCAGGTCAATTGGCATCACCAGACACACTCACTGCCTTGTATGCCTTCAAAGCGGTGGGAGCCTACCTGTGGCGCACCAGCCTAGCAAGACATGGAAAGGGTGAGGCAGAGGGCGGAACGCCTCACTGATGGGGCATTGGATGCTTTGGTTGGCACAGTGGAATCAAGGCCAAGGAAGATGGTCGGAATGTGATTTATGTTTTGGACAGTCTCCCGGGTGTGAGAGCCAGTTATGTGTCAGTGTATTAGTTTTGCTTTCTGTTGCCATAGCTTTCTCATGTTTGAAGGAACCACATTTTGTGTAATGAAACACTTTCTTCATTTACAATGGCCATGCCTTCTATTTACATGCATCTTGCCCTTCACAGGCTTGGGGGTATCAGACCGGTTCCATTCCTGTTCTTGGAATGGCAGCAAGCATTCCGTGAAAGGGGCCTAGAAGCTACTTCTGATCAGCCTCTGACGCGCAGCCTGAGAAGAGCCGCTCGCGTAGAAGTTCAGGCCAGCAGGCATCTTCTCAGCCACCGACAGAGATGTCCTGCACCTTATCTGAGGCTGCAGATCTGGCTGAAGCAGCTGGCACAGCTCCGTCACCACCTCCTTTCTAAATCGCAGCCTTCTGACACACTGCTCCTCCGGCATGTTCATGTAGGAAAACTGCTGTTGGAAAACCCTGCCAGCGTAAGGTCTGCTGTGGCGACGTCTGTTGGCCCTCCTCCGTCTGGCCATGCCCGCCCCCCTCTCCCAGCGTCTCAGTGCCCTTTCCAGATGATTCAGCAGCAGGACGTTCCCCTCCAATGCAGCCCCCATAATAAGTGCCCACAGGAAGGTTCCCCGTTGTCAAGGCTCACCAACAGCAAGGTGATGGTCAGAAGGCTGAAGATCGTCTGCCTGCGCTGGCTCAGTGGGCAAATGGCTCTCAGTGTGCAGCTCAGCAACTCTTTGTAGCTCTCGAGGAAGTTGTGCTCCAGAAAAGGCTGCCGTTTTTAAACCACACCAGTCCCCTTTAAATAACGCTCCTGCAGCCCGAGAGCGATTGGGTAAGGTTCCCTGTAAGCTGTCACTATTAGCGCCAGGCGCTACGGAGGGGGGCGCCACTGAATTTCCAGTCCGGGGCGCCCAAAAGGCGTTGCACGTCATAATCTGCCTGCGCCCATGAGCGGGCGCTACGAGTTTGCGCCGGCGCTAAATGCATGGTCAATATGGGGCGAGGTGCTAGGCACCCTGTGCCCGCCTGGAAATTGGCTAGCGCCCCACTTCTCGGCCTCTTTAGGCGTTAATCGGTGGCGCTACCAACCGAATTTCTCCCCCAGAGAGTCTGCGAAGGGATATCGAGAGGTTCAGTGAATGGGCAAAGATTGGTCAGATGGAGTAGAATGTGGGAAAATGTGAGGTTATCCACTTTGGAAGGAAGAATGAAAAAGCAAATTATTATTTAAATGGAGACTACAAAATGCTGAGGTACAGAGGGATCTGGGGGTCCTCGTACATAGAAACATAGAAACATAGAAACATAGAGATAGGAACAGGAGTAGGCCATTCGGCCCTTCGAGCCTGCTCCGCCATTCAATGAGATCATGGCTGATCTTCGTCTGAGATCATAGCTGATCTTACCAGTTCAGTACCCCGTCCCCGCCTTTTCTCCGTAACCCTTAATCCCCTTAGCCTTCAGAAATATATCCAATTCTCTCTTGAAAATATTTATTGAATTAGCCTTCACAGCCCTCTGTGGCAGGGAATTCCACAGGCTCACCACTCTTTGAGTGAAGAAATTCTTCCTCATCTCTGTTTTAAATGATTTGCCCGCTATTTTTAGACTGTGGCCCCTGGTTCTGTGCTCCCCGGCCATTGGAAACATTCTCTCTGAATTCAGCCTGTCCAGGCCTGCCATAATTTTATATGTTTCGATGAGATCCCCTCTCAATCTTCTAAACTCCAGTGAGTACAAGCCCAAACTATTTAATCTCTCTTCGTAGGTCATTCCCGCCATTCCAGGTATCAGCCTGGTGAATCGCCGTTGCACTCCCTCCATGGCAAGAACATCCTTCCGCAGATGGGGCGACCAAAACTGTACACAATACTCCAGATGCGGTCTCACCAGCACCTTGTACAGCTGTAGTAAGGTATCCCTATTCCTATACTCGAACCCCCTTGATATGAAGGCCAACATACCATTTGCCTTCCTGATCGCCTGCTGCACCTGCATGCTCTCCTTCAGTGACTGGTGCACAAGAACACCCAGGTCCCTCTGCACTTCCCCATCTCCCAATCTATTGCCATTTAGATAATAATCTACCCTCCTGTTTTTACCCCCAAAGTGGATAACCTCGCATTTATCCACATTATAGTGCATCTGCCACGTATCTGCCCATTCCCCCAACCTGTCCAAATCGCACTGTAGCCTCCTGACATCCTCATCAGAGCCCACCCCTCCTCCTAGTTTAGTGTCGTCAGCGAATTTGGAAATATTGCATCCAATTCCCTGATCCAGATCATTTATATATATTGTGAACAGCTGGGGTCCCAGGACAGATCCTTGCGGCACCCCGCTGGTCACTGCCTGCCACTCCGAAAACGAGCCGTTTATTCCAACTCTCTGTTTTCTATCCGCCAGCCAGTTCTCTATCCACGTTAATACTTTGCCCCCAATCCCATGAGCCTTAATTTTGCATGATAATCTTTTGTGTGGAACCTTATCGAAGGCTTTCTGGAAGTCAAGGTACACCACATCCACTGGCTCTCCCCCATCTATTCTACCAGTTACTTCCTCAAAAAATTCCAGCAGATTAGTCAAACACGATTTACCCTTTGTAAATCCATGTTGACTCTGTCCGATCCTTTCCCCATTTGTCAAGTGCTCCGCTATTTTATCCTTAATAATGGACTCTAGCATTTTGCCCACAACCGATGTAAGGCTTACTGGTCTATAATTCCCTGCTTTCTCTCTACCCCCCTTTTTAAATATTGGGGTAACATTAGCTACCCTCCAATCCACGGGTACTGTTCCCGAGTCAATGGAGTTCCGGAAGATGATCCTTAGAGCATCTGCTATCTCCAGGGCCACCTCCTTAAGTACCCTAGGATGTAGTTTATCAGGCCCCGGGGATTTGTCGGCCTTCAGTCCCCTCAACTTACCCAACACCATATCCCTAGAGATACTAATTTCTGTCAGCTCCTCCCTCTCATTAGTCCCTATGTTTGCCGATATTCCTGGGAGGTTATTTGTGTCCTCCTTTGTGAATACAGAACCAAAGTATGAGTTTAATTGGTCTGCCATTTCCTTATTCTCCATTATATATTCTCCCGAATCGGACTGCAAGGGACCGACTTGGGATTTTACCAGTCTTTTCCTCCTGATATACCGATAAAAGCTTTTGCAGTCTGTCTTTATGTTTGCTGCAAGTTTACTTTCGTATTCTATTTTCCCCTTCCTGATTAATCCCTTTGTCCTCTTTTGCTGTATCCTGTACTGCCCCCAATCTTCCGGTCTGGTGCTTTTTTTTGCCAGTTGATATGCCCTTTTTTTTGATTTTATGCTGTCCCTAATTTCCCTCGTTATCCACGGTTGAGTCACCTTTTTAGGTTTATTTTTATGCCAAACCGGTATAAACATGTTCTGGAATTCTTCCATTCTATCTTTGAATGCTTGCCATTGTCTCTCCACTGTCAATCCCCCCAGAAACACCACCCAATCAATCTTACCCAATTCCCGTCTCATACCCTCGTAATTCCCTTTATTTAAGTTCTGGACCTTAGTCTCTGATTCAATTTCCTCACTCTCCATCTCGACTGAGAGCTCGATCATATTATGATCGCTCTGACCCAAGGGGCCTCGTACAAGAAGATTGCTGATAAGTCCCTTCTCATTGCACAATACCCAGTCTAAAATGGCCTGATCTCGAGTCGGCTCCTCGACATATTGGTCCAGATAACCGTCCCGAAAACATTCCAGGAATTCCTCCTCCTCAGAATTTTTACTAATTTGGGTAGTCCAATCAATATGTAAATTAAAGTCACCCATGATGACAGCTGTGCTCTTATCGCACGCTTCTCTAATTTCCCTTTTTATGCCTTCCCTCACCTCCATATTACTATTTGGAGGCCTATATATCACACCCACTAACGTTTTCCTCCCCTTGCTATTTCTCATTTCTACCCATACAGATTCCGTTTCATCCGAGTTAATATCCTTCCTTTCCATTGCATTAATCCCCTCCTTTACCAGCAATGCTACCCCACCTCCCCTACCTTTTTGCCGATCCTTCCTAAATATTGTATATCCCTGGATGTTAAGTTCCCAGCCTTGCCCACCCTGCAGCCACGTTTCTGTAATCCCAATCAAATCATACTTGTTTACCTCTATTTCCACAACTAATTCATCCACCTTGTTCCTAATGCTTCTAGCATTAAGATACAAAGCCTTCAGGCTTGCTTTTTTCACACTCTCATTATGAATTAGTTTGGCCCTTTGTGTTTCTCTCCTTTGCTTATTGCTTCTCACCTTTCTACCATCTATTTCTGACTTCATATGACTTCCCTCTTTTCCACTACCTAGGTTCCCATCCCCCTGCCAAATTAGTTTAAATCCTCCCGAACCGCCCTAGAAAATATTACCCCGAGGACATCGGCTCCCTCACAGTTCAGGTGTAGACCGTCCCCTTGGTACAGGTCACTCCTCCCCAAGAACTGGTTCCAATGCCTCAAGAATTTAAATCACTCTCCCTTGCACCACTGCTCAAGCCACGTATTTAGCTTATCTATCTTACTCTCTCTAAACTTATTAGCTCGTGGCACTGGTAGCAGTCCAGAGATTACTACCTTTGAGGTCCTACTTTTCAATTTAGCTCCTAACTCCCTAAATTCAGCTTGTAGGACCTCCTCCCTCTTTTTACCTACATCGTTGGTACCTACATGTACCACGACAACTGGCTGATCCCCCTCCCCCTTCAGAATGCTCTGCACCCGCTCCGAGACATCCTTGACCCTTGCACCAGGGAGGCAACATACCATCTTGGAGTCTCGGTCTCGGCCACAGAAACTCCTGTCTATCCCCCTTACAATTGAATCCCCTATCACTATAGCCCTATCCCTCTTTTTCCCGCCCTTCTGTGCAGCAGAGCCAGTCATGGTGCCCTGAACCTGGCTGCTGGTGCCTTCCCCTGATAAGTCATCTCCCCCAACAGTACCCAAAACGGTAAACCTGTTTTGGAGGGAGATGACCGCAGGTGACTCCTGCACTACCTTCCTGCCTTTACCCTGCCTTTTGGTCACCCATTTACTGTCTGAGCTAGCCTTTACCTGCGGTGTGACCAACTCACTGAATGTGCTATCCACAAGATCCTCAGCATCGCGTATGCTCCAGAGTGAGTCCATTCGCAGCTCCAGCGCCGCCATGCGGTCTGCTAGGAGCTGCAGCTGGACACACTTCCTGCACACATAGTTGTCAGGGACAGTGTCCCTGATTTCCCACATGGCACAGGAGGGGCATGACACGGGTCTGAGCTGCCCTTCCATGACTTAACCCTTACAAGACCCTTTTATTTACTACGATTTAGCTTAATTATTGAATTCTACTTAGAATAAGTTTGTGAAAGTACTCACCAACCAGTCACCTACCTGTTTTCTGGTGTTGTATTTTCACTGCCGCCTCCTGTCCTGGAACCTTTTCCACCTAGGTTAGGCTCCTGAAATAAAATAAATTGAACCTACCTTTTCAACTTCCCCTAACCCCTAAAAGGTTAGAGGAGGTGGAAGGGTGGGAGACACTACACTGTAGTGTTTCGGGTTTAGCAACAGCTCCACCTATATAAGAGTTACTGGCCTCCTGCTCTCCCGACTGCACCAGCTGCTCCCTGGTGACGTCACACACTGATTACTATTTACCCCTCTCCTCTGCTGTTGATTTGGTACGCCTCGCAACTGCCGCCGGTTTTTAAGCCGGCCTCCTCCTCGCTGCTCTCTGCTGCTCCGAGTGGTCGGGCCTCGCAACTGCCGCCGGTTTTTAAGCCGGCCTCCTCCTCGCTGCTCTCTGCAGGCCTCGGTGCTCGCGCCGGTTTTTATACCGGGCTCCTCCTCGCCTCACTGCTCCCTGGAACTGGTCGGGCCTCGGTGCTCGCGCCGGTTTTTATACCGGGCTCCTCCTCGCCTCACTGCTCCCTGGAACTGGTCGGGCCTCGGTGCTCGCGCCGGTTTTTATACCGGGCTCCTCCTCGCCTCACTGCTCCCTGGAACTGGTCGGGCCTCGGTGCTCGCGCCGGTTTTTATACCGGGCTCCTCCTCGCCTCACTGCTCCCTGGAACTGGTCGGGCCTCGGTGCTCGCGCCGGTTTTTATACCGGGCTCCTCCTCGCCTCACTGCTCCCTGGAACTGGTCGGGCCTCGGTGCTCGCGCCGGTTTTTATACCGGGCTCCTCCTCGCCTCACTGCTCCCTGGAACTGGTCGGGCCTCGGTGCTCGCGCCGGTTTTTATACCGGGCTCCTCCTCGCCTCACTGCTCCCTGGAACTGGTCGGGCCTCGGTGCTCGCGCCGGTTTTTATACCGGGCTCCTCCTCGCCTCACTGCTCCCTGGAACTGGTCGGGCCTCGGTGCTCGCGCCGGTTTTTATACCGGGCTCCTCCTCGCCTCACTGCTCCCTGGAACATGAAACACAAAAAGTTAGCATCCAGGTACAGCAAGTAATTAGGACGGCGAAGGGAATGTTGGCCTTTATTGCAAGGGGTATGGAGTATAAAAGTAGGGAAGTTTTGATGCAACTGTACAGGGCGTTGGTGAGACCACACCTGGAGTACTGCGTACAGTTTTGGTCTCCTTATTTAAGGAAGGATATACTTGCATTGGAGGCAGTTCAGAGAAGGTTCACGAGGTTGATTCCTGGGATGAAGGGGTTGACGTATGAGGAAAGGTTGAGCAGGTTGGGCCTATACTCATTGGAGTTTAGAAGAATGAGAGGGGATCTTATTGAAACATATAAGATTCTGAGGGGGATTGACAGGGTAGATGCAGAGAGGATGTTTCCCCTCGTGGGGGTATCTAGAACTAGGGGGCATAGTTTCAGAATAAGGAGTCGCCCATTTAAGACGGAGATGAGGAGGAATTTCTTCTCTCAGAGGGTCGTGAATCTTGGGAATTCTCTACCCCGGAGAGCTGTGGAGACGGAGTCACTGAATATATTCAAGGCGGAGATTGACGGACATTGAACGACAGGGGAGTCGAGGGGTATGGGGAGAGAGCGGGAAAGTGGAGTTGAGGACAAGATTGGATCAGCCATGATCTCATTGAATGGCGGAGCAGGCTCAAGGGGCCGACTGGCCGACTCCTGCTCCTGTTTCTTATGTTCTTATTCCCTTCTATTTTAGTGTCCAGTTTTAGTGTGTTTTGGGGTGTCTGGGTGGAAAATGGAGCAGGGATAGGATTGGAGATTGTCTCTCGTACTGCGGTCACTGCCACACATGTTTAAATTATAGTTAGAAGTTACCCTGATGTCAAAGGCCAGATTTCTCAACACTTGCCTATCCAGCCAGTGTTGAAGAGTCTTTGAGCATCGTCCGGCCTCTGCCAACAGGAGAAAGTGGATCTGAAGGGCGGATTTAAGAGCAATTTAAGGTTCAGTAAGTTTCCACCATTGTGACTTGTACACTGGACTTCCATTCTTCCCCCCCAGCCATTCCAGAGCAGACGCAGTAGTTTGTCCGTTGGGAGTACTTCGCTCTCTGTGTTACTTGGAAGAAAACAAGGAACACCAATCCAGGGTTTCCAGAGGTGTCTGACCTGACCTCACTGACAGGAACCCCAGACAACAACAACTTGCATTTATACAGCACATTTCACATAGCAAACCGTCCCAAGGCGCTTCACAGGAGCGATTATTATGGTCAAGAGGTAGGTTTTAAGGAGGAAAGAGGCGGAGAGGTTTAGGGATGGAATTCCAGAGCTCGGGGCCCAGGCAGCTGAAGGCACGGCCGCCAACGGTGGAGTGATGGAAATCGGGGATGCGCAAGAGGTCAGAATTGGAGGAGCGCAGAGATCTCAGAGGGGTTGTGGGGCTGGAGGAGATTACAGAGATAGGGAGAAGGGCGAGGAGGCCATGGAGGGATTTGAACACAAGGATGAGAGTTTTGATATTGAGACGTTGCTTAACCGGGAGCCAATGTAGGTCAGCGAGCACAGGGGAGATGGGCGAACGGGACTTGGTGCGAGTTAGGACACGGGCAGCCGAGTTTGGATGAACTCAAGATTACGTAGGGTGGAAGGGGGGAGGCTGGGCAGGAGAGTGTTGTGTGCGTGAACTGTGCAGCGCTGAGCAAGTGTGTCTATTGTAGAACAAACTTCTCCCATTCACCTTCTATATGAAGGTGCGTGTGTCAACAGATATATAATCGCAGGGGCATGTTCCTACCCAGTGACACACCCCGTTCCATCGCTTGGCCTTTATATTTGGTGACACCTCCCATCTTCCAGCCCAGAATATGCCCCGATAGACTGAAGTAAAAGTAAAAGTTTAACTGGAATTCCCCAGACATTTGTGACCTTTGTCTCTGGGCTTTTGCCGTCAGTTTATTTTATTCAGTGACCTTCAGGCATGCTCAGCAATGCCGTCTGTTTGTGTGTCTACCTCGCCCCGTGTCTGTCTGTGTGTCTACCGACCCCTGTCTGTCTGTGTGGCTACCTAGCCCTGTGTCTGTCTGTGTGTCTACCTAGCCCTGTGTCTGTCTGTGTGTCTACCGACCCGTGTTTGTCTGTGTGTCTACCAACCCCTGTGTCTGTCTGTGTGTCTACCTAGCCCTGTGTCTGTCTGTGTGTCTACCGACCCGTGGGCCTGTCTGTGTGTCTACCGACCCATGGGCCTGTCTGTGTGTCTACCTAGTCCTGTGTCTGTCTGTGTGTCTACCTAGCCCTGTGTGTCTACCGACCCGTGTTTGTCTGTGTGTCTACCTACCTGTGTGTCTGCCTGTGTGTCTACCGACCCGTGTTTGTCTGTGTGTCTACCTACCTGTGTGTCTGCCTGTGTGTCTACCTAGCCCTGTGTCTGTCTGTGTGTCTACCGACCCATGTTTGTCTGTGTGTCTACCTACCTGTGTGTCTGCCTGTGTGTCTACCGACCCGTGGGCCTGTCTGTGTGTCTACCGACCCGTGGGCCTGTCTGTGTGTCTACCAACCCCTGTGTGTCTACCGACCCATGTTTGTCTGTGTGTCTACCTACCTGTGTGTCTGCCTGTGTGTCTACCGACCCGTGTCTGTCTGTGTGTCTACCGACCCGTGGGCCTGTCTGAACTGTAACACTCAGATTCTCTTCTGATGGACTGGAACTGCAGATACAACAACAGCAGCATTCTTTTATACCGCACCTCTAACGTAGTAAAACAGCCCAAGACGCTTCACAGGAAATTTGACACTGAGCCCCAGAGATATTAGGGACAGGTGACCAAAGATTTAGGGGGAGAAATTCGGTATCGCCCCTTTTGGGGCGCAATGTTTAGTGCCTGGTGCTAATTATCACCTCTGACTGCAAACTTGGCTTCTATCGCCCCTGGAGGTGATTGGAGCGCTAAATCAGGCGCTACACACCTCTCAAGGTGCTAACGCCGAGGAGCGAGGCACTACCTCACAGCGCTGGCGAAGCTCATGTGATGTCAGTCAGCAATGGAACACAGACACACTGGCGCTGGTCAGTTCTTAAAGGGGAGGGTCGATTTTGCTCTCCATCCAGACCCTGCTCATTGCAGCCTTGAATCTCGGCCTGGAGAGACCTGTACATCAAATCTGCTGGGAAGAACAATGGAGAGGCCCAGGGAAAGAGCTCAGAGTGCAGCCCCCACAGTCTCTTCTAAATCGATAGAAGGAAGGTCAAATCAAAATGAACCTGCAAAGTGCTGCTCAGTACCCAAAACTCCTTCGCACAGCGTTGAATCTCTCCAGAAGTCTCTCTCTCTCTCAGAATGCGTGGTGCAAAAATGTCGCCGACAAAAAAGGCAGGAAGCGGCCGCCTTTAAATAGTGCTCCCCCAGTCCCTTCCCGACTGCAAAACGTTCCCCATTACCTGTCGCTGCTAGCGGCAAGGGGCCGCCACTCGATATCCGGTCCGGGGCGCGACACGCTCGATTGACGTCACGATCTGCGGGCGCAGGAGATCGTGGCGGTAGTGTTTAGCGCCGTCGCAAAATGTCTGGTCAATTTTGCGAGGGGCGCAAACATCGCCGCGCCCGGGCGCTAGTCGCTTTGCGCCCCGCTAACGGGAGACGCTAATCAACTGAAATTTTCCCCCCGCAGAGAGAGGCGGAGAGGTTTAGGGAGGGAATTCCAGAGCTCGGGGCCCAGGCAGCTGAAGGCACGGCCGCCAATGGTGGAGCGATGGAAATCGGGGGATGCGCAAGAGGCCAGAATTGGAGGAGCGCGGAGATCTCGGAGGGTAGTAGGGGCTGGAGGAGGTTAATGAGATAGGGAGGGGTGAGGAGGCCATGAGGGATTTGAAAATTGTTCCTGGAATCTCCTGGGTTGCCAAATCTGTAATTTCTGGGATATGTTGATTCCTAGAACACCTGGATTCTTACATCTCACAGTTCTGAAGTCTTGGATTGCTGAATGTCCCGGTTCGGAGATCTCCCGGTTTCTGGGATCACCTGGGTTCCTAGATTTCGCGGTTCGGGGATCCCGGGCTCGGTGAGGTTGGAGTTAACCGCCCGAGGCGTCTCGCAAGCTGTAATGTTTCCTGCCTGAGTCACCTCGCTGTAGCTGCACTGCCGGAGTCCATGGAGGCAGCGGCGGTGGTGCTGCTCCTGTTCCTGCTCCTGCTCCTGGCCGCGGCCGCGCCTTTCCCGGACTCCCAGCTGAGACACAGATGCCTTATAACGCGCTCCTCCCCCGGAATCAGGCCGCTGGACAGCACAGGTGAAATAACTGGAATAACTTCGGGAGCAGAGGTGACTCTGCAGGAGACTGGAGGGAACGATGTGGAGGTGAGAGTGAATCCCAGCAGGTGCGGGAGCGAGAGTGAATCCCAGCAGGTGCGGGAGCGAGAGTAAATCCCAGCAGGTGCGGGAGCGAGAGTGAATCCCAGCAGGTGTGGGAGCGGGAGTGAATCCCAGCAGGTGTGGGAGTGAGTGAATCCCAGCAGGTGTGGGAGAGAGTGAATCCCAGCAGGTGTGGGAGCGAGAGGGAATACCAGCAGGTGTGGGAGCGAGAGTGACTACCAGCAGGTGCTGGAGAGAGTGCATCCCAGCAGGTGCTGGAGAGAGTGAATCCCAGCAGGTGCTGGAGAGAGTGAATCCTAGCAGGTGCTGGAGAGAGTGAATCCCAGCAGGTGCTGGAGAGAGTGAATCCTAGCAGGTGCTGGAGAGAGTGAATCCTAGCAGGTGTGGGAGAGAGTGAATCCCAGCAGGTGCAGGAGAGAGTGAATCCCAGCAGGTGCCGGAGAGAGGGAATCCCAGCAGGTGCAGGAGCGAGAGGGAATCCCAGCAGGTGCGGGAGAGTGTGAATCCCAGCAGGTGCGGGAGAGAGCGAATCCCAGCAGGTGCGGGAGAGAGTGAATCCCAGCAGGTGCGGGAGAGGGTGAATCCCAGCAGGCGCGGGAGAGTGTGAATCCCAGCAGGGTGAGAGACAGAGGGGGAAAGAGAGAGCAGAGAAGTGTGCATCCAGAAAGCAATTAGCAATCAATCAACTCAAGCTCTCTTGGACACCTTTCTGGAAAACATATACACTCACAATAAAGAAGGCGTAAACTGGGCAGTGAATAACCTAAATAATATTTTTGATAATTTGGCAACAATGTCAAACTTGAAAGTTCGCAAGAATAAACCCAAAACAAAAACCTATGAAAAATGGTTTGACCCAGATTGCCATAACATGAGGAAAAAACTCAGAAAAATATCAAACCAAAAACACAGACAGCCAGAAAACGAGGAATTACGCCTTACTTATTGTCAGGCACTAACACAATACAAAAACACACTCAGAACCAAAAAAGAGCAGTATATTAAGAATACACTCAGCTCCATTGAGGAATCCATTGATTCCAATTGTTTCTGGGGCAACTGGAATACATCACACAAAAAACAACACAACGAATTGGCCATTCAAAACGGAGACACATGGGAAAACCATTTTGAAAAATTATACCAGAAAAACACACTAAGCCCAGAGCAATACCAAATATGCAAAAAACTGGAAAAGCTCGAATTGGCCATAAAAGATAACCAAAACCCGCTAGACCCCATAATAACTGAAAAAGAGCTATTTGAAAAACTCAAGGACCTGCGACCAGGAAAAGCTTGCGGTGCAGATGGCATCCTAAGCGAGATGATTAAACACACGGACGATAAAATGAAATTGGCTATCCTAAAACTCTTCAACTTGGTTCTGAGTGCCGGTTACTTCCCTGATATCTGGAACAAAGGACTCATAACGCCCATATACAAAAGTGGAGACAAAGTTGACCCAAATAACTACCGAGGCATCTGTGTAAACAGTAACCTGGGGAAGGTATTCTGTAGTATCATAAACAAAAGTCATAAACTTCCTTGAGGAGCACAATGTCTTGAATAAAAGCCAAATTGGATTCCTACCAAACTATAGAACAGCAGATCATATCTTCACCCTACAGACCCTAATTGACAAACATGTTCATCAAAGCAAAAGCAAAATTTTTGCCTACTTTATAGATTTCCAGAAGGCTTTCGATTCCATCTGGCACGACGGTCTATTCTTGAAACTTATTGAAAGCGGGGTAGGGGGAAAAACATATGATGTAATTAAATCAATGTATACAAACAATAAATGTGCAGTTAAAATTGGAGACAAACAAACAAAATACTTCCCACAGGGGCATGGTGTGACGCAGGGCTCGCCCATCTCACTGACACTCTTTAATATTTACATAAATGAATTGGCAAAACTACTTGAACAATCTACAGCACCCGGCCTCACCCTATATGAATCCAAGGTTAAATTCCTCCTCTATGCAGATGACCTGGTTCTGCTGTCACCAACTAAGGAGGGTCTACAGCAGAACCTGGATCTGCTAGAGTCGTTCTGTCAGACCTGGGCCCTGACAATAAACCCCCAAAAAACCAAAGTCCTTGTGTTCCAGCAAAGATCCAGACATCAGGGACCCAGAATAAATTTCACACTAGGAACAACTAAAATTGAACAAACCACTAACTACATATACTTGGGCTTAAAAATCAGTTCTACGGGAAATTTTCATCTGGCTGTGCATGAACTGAAAGAGAAAGCAAGAAGGGCTTTCTATGCCATTAAAAAATCAATCCAAATAGAAATCCCAATTAGCATTTGGCTCAAAATTTTTTAATCAGTAATTGAACCAATTGCACTCTATGGCAGTGAGGTGTGGGGACCGCTAACACAACAAGAATTTGCAAAATGGGACAAACACCCAATTGAGATCCTACATGCAGAATTCTGTAAAAGTATCCTCCGGACTCAAAGGAAAACCGTAAACAATGCATGCAGGGCAGAACTAGGCCAATATCCATTAGTAATTACTATCCAAAAAAGAGCCACCAAATTTTGGAAACACCTAAAAAGGAGCAACCCCCACTGCTATCATTACGAAGCCCTGAAATGCCAAGAGAGGATCATAAAGAAGAATACCCTCAGTCAACTAGTCCTGGGACTCAGTGAAGTAACTACTAACACTACTAACAATAACCAGCCCCAGGACAGTGACATTGTAGCACAGAGAATTCGACCCAACACAATTGTCACTAAGCAAAAGGAAAAATACCTGTCATATATTGGGCAGAAACAAAAAAAAACCAAACCAAACTCAATTGCTACTTGGCCCTAAACAGACAATACAACATGGCTGAATACCTAGCCACGGTAAAAGATAGCAAATTGAGAAAAACCTTGACTATGTACAGACTTAGTGAGCATAGCCTGGCTATCGAAAAAGGCAGACACAGACAGACCTGGCTGACAAGAGACGACAGGAGATGCTCTCACTGCAGTCAGGGAGTGATGGAGACAGAGATGCACTTCCTCACAGCTTGTGGAAAATATCAGGGCATCAGGGAAAATTTCTACCCAAAAATATTCCCTGAATTCAGAAATTTGAATGACGACCAAAAACTCCCATACCTACTAGGGGAAGAGAGAAATTGTGTAACCTTAGCGGCACACGATGTTACAGCTTGCCATAAACAGAGGGACAACCACTAAATATAAGAAAAGAGTATATACAAATTATATGAATGTATATTTGTACACTCAGGGATATATCTGTTTATGCACTGTATGGATAGATCTGCGTTTATGTGTTCAACCATAAATGTTTTTCGATGCTTTGGCAACATAAGATGGACCTTGTCATGCCAATAAAGCGATTTGAATTGAATTGAATTGAATTGAATTGAGCAGACAAGTGTGTGAGTGAGAGAGGGGGAAAGAGAGCAGACAGGTGTGAGATAGAGAGACAGACAGAGAGAGCAGACAGGTGTGAGAGACAGAGAGGGAAAGGGAGAGCAGACAGGTGTGAGAGAGAGAGGGGGAAAGAGAGAGCAGACAGGTGTGAGAGAGAGAGTGAGGGAAAGAGAGAGCAGACAGGTGTAAGAGACAGAGAGGGGGAAAGAGAGAGCAGACAGGTGTGAGAGAGAGTGAGGGAAAGAGAGAGCAGACAGCTGTGAGAGAGAGAGGGAGGGAAAGAGAGAGCAGACAGGTGTGAGAGAGAGAGAGGGAAAGAGAGATCAGACAGGTGTGAGAGAGAGAGAGGGAAAGAGAGAGCAGACAGGTGTGAGAGAGAGAGGGGAAAGAGAGAGCAGACAGGTGTGAGAGAGAGAGGGAAAGAGAGAGCAGACAGGTGTGAGAGAGAGAGGGGGAAAGAGAGAGCAGACAGGTGTGAGAGAGAGAGAGGGAAAGAGAGAGCAGACAGGTGTGAGAGAGAGAAGGAAAGAGAGAGCAGACAGGTGTGAGAGAGAGAGAGGGAAAGAGAGAGCAGACAGGTGTGTGAGAGAGAGGGGGAAAGAGAGAGCAGACAGGTGCGAGAGAGAGAGGGAAAGAGAGAGCAGACAGGTGTGAGAGAGAGGGGGAAAGAGAGAGCAGACAGGTGTGAGAGAGAGAGAGGGAAAGAGAGAGCAGACAGGTGACAGAGAGAGAGAGGGAAAGAGAGAGCAGACAGGTATGAGAGAGAGAGGGAAAGAGAGAGCAGACAGGTGTCAGAGAGAGAGAGGGAAAGAGAGAGCAGACAGGTGTGAGAGAGAGAGAGGGAAAGAGAGAGCAGACAGGTGTGAGAGAGAGAGAGGGAAAGAGAGAGCAGACAGGTGAGAGAGAGAGAGAGGGAAAGAGAGAGCAGACAGGTATTAGAGAGAGAGGGAAAGAGAGAGCAGACAGGTGAGAGAGAGAGGGGACGAGAGAGCAGACAGGTGTGAGAGAGAGAGGGAAAGAGAGAGCAGACAGGTGTGAGAGAGAGAGAGGGAAAGAGAGAGCAGGCAGGTGTGAGAGAGAGAGAGGGAGGCAGAGAGAGCAGACAGGTGTGAGAGAGAGAGAGGGAAAGAGAGCAGACAAGTGTGAGAGAGAGAGAAAGGGAAAGAGAGAGCAGACAGGTGTGAGAGAGAGAGGGAAAGAGAGAGCAGACAGGTGTGAGAGAGAGAGTGGGAAAGAGAGAGCAGACAGGTGTGAGAGAGAGAGAGGGAAAGAGAGAGCAGACAGGTGTGAGAGAGAGAGGGAAAGAGAGAGCAGACAGGTGTGAGAGAGAGGGAAAGAGAGAGCAGACAGGTGTGAGAGAGAGAGTGGGAAAGAGAGAGCAGACAGGTGTGAGAGAGAGAGAGGGAAAGAGAGAGCAGACAGGTGTGAGAGAGAGAGGGAAAGAGAGAGCAGACAGGTGTGAGAGAGAGGGAAAGAGAGAGCAGACAGGTGTGAGAGAGAGAGAGAGGGAAAGAGAGAGCAGACAGGTGTGAGAGAGAGACAGGGAAAGAGAGAGCAGACAGGTGTGAGAGAGAGAGAGGGAAAGAGAGAGCAGACAGGTGTGAGAGAGAGAGAGGGATAGAGAGAGCAGACAGGTGTGAGAGAGAGAGAGGGAAAGAGAGAGCAGACAGGTGTGAGAGAGAGATAGGGAAAGAGAGAGCAGACAGGTGTGAGAGAGAGGGAAAGAGAGAGCAGACAGGTGTGAGAGAGAGAGAGGGAAAGACAGAGCAGACAGGTGTGAGAGAGAGAGAGAACAGTTGTCTAGGGAAGTTATTCTGCAGTATTCTAAATAGTAGATTACTTGATTTTCTTAACAAACATAATATCCTCAGAAAAAACCAAATAGGCTTTCTTCCAAAACACCGCACCGCCGACCATATCTATACCCTTCACACCCTCATTGAAAAACATATACACCAAACAAAAAATGGGAAAATATTCGCCTGTTTCATCGACTTCAAGAAAGCCTTTGACTCTATATGGCACGAAGGGCTCTATTATAAACTTCTTCAATGTGGAATAGGGGGCAAAGTCTATGACCTTATTAAATCAATGTATCTGAAAAACAAATGCGGGGTCAAAATTGGAGACAAACGCACCGATTTCTTCACCCAGAGAAGAGGCGTCCGGCAGGGCTGCAATTTGAGCCCGACCCTGTTCAACATATACATAAATGAATTAGCAGACATGCTGGAGCAAAGCGAGTCACCAGGTCTCCGTCTCCTAGATGGAGAAGTGAAATCCCTGTTCTATGCGGACGACCTGGTTCTGCTGTCTCCCACAGAACAGGGATTACAGCAACAACTAGACCTACTCGACAAATACTGCCAAAATTGGGCTCTAACAGTAAATCTAAAGAAAACCAACATCATGATTTTTCAAAAAAGGCCCAGATGTCAGGAAAACAAATACCAGTTTACCCTCAGTGATATCACTATAGGACACACTATGAGCTACACCTACCTTGGTCTAACTATTACAGCATCAGGGAGCTTCAGCATAGCAGTGAATGCACTAAAAGAAAAAGCCCGAAGAGCCCTATATGCAATAAAAAGAAAATTCTACAACATCCAAATCCCAATCAAAATCTGGCTCAAAATATTTGACAGCATAATCCTGCCCATTGCACTGTACGGTAGTGAAGTATGGGGCCCGCTAAATCACCAAAGCTACACTAAATGGGAAAAACATACAATAGAAGCCCTACATGCAGAATTCTGCCGAAGCATCCTTCGCACCCAAAGGAAAACGCCAACAAATGCATGCAGAGCCGAACTAGGCAGATACCCACTGATAATAAACATCCAAAAACGAGCACTAAACTTCCTAAATCACCTCAAATCTAGCTCCCCAGACACCCTTCATTTCAAAGCCTTTCAGACCCAAGAGCTAAACCCAGAAAAGAGTCCCCTGAGTCAGCTGCTACGGAAACTAAGTACTCAGCCGGACCCTGACCAGCCCCAGACCAACACAGCCGCCCAAACACCAATCCGAGTGAACCAAATCATTAAAAAATGCAAAGAAACCTACCTGGAACATTGGAACAAAATAACCGAAAGCCAAAGCAGATTAGAATGTTACCGGGCCCTAAAAAGAGAATATAAACTGGCAGACTACCTCACGACCATCAGAGACACAAAACAGAGACAGACCCTCACCAGGTACAGACTAAGCGACCACCAACTGGAAATTGAAAAAGGCAGATACAAGAAATCCTGGCAGCCTAGAGAGAATAGAATATGCGATCAATGTCTGGCTGGCGAGGTTGAAACAGAAATGCATTTCCTCCTAAAATGCGAAAAATTCAACACATCAAGAAACATATTATTCAACAAGCTAAGCCAAACAACCCCAGATTTCAAGGAATTGGATGATCTGTCAAAATTGAGATTAGTCCTAGGAGAAGGAGACAGACCATACCTTGGGGCCAAATATGTAACAACATGTCACAACCTGAGGACTGTTTAAAATTAAGACTGTTTAAAATTAATATTGAACGTACCAAATGAAGTACAAAGACTGTTTAAAATTAATATTGTTTAAAAGTAATATTGTATGTACCCAACAAATGTCAAATCGATTGACACCTACAGAATGTTGGAAAACTGTACCTTTTTGCTATGTAAGCTTTGGCAATATGGTTCTCTGTAAACTTTCATGCCAATAAAGCATTTTAATTGGAATTGGAATTGGAATTGGGAAAGAGAGAGCAGACAGGTGTGAGAGAGAGAGAGGAAAAGAGAGAGCAGACAGGTGTGAGAGAGAGAGGGAAAGAGAGAGCAGACAGGTGTGAGAGAGAGAGAGGGAAAGAGAGAGCAGACAGGTGTGAGAGAGAGAGAGGGGGAAAGAGAGAGCAGACAGGTGTGAGAGAGAGTGGGGGAATGAGAGAGCAGACAGCTGAGAGAGAGAGAGAGGGAAAGAGGGAGCAGAAAGGTGTGAGAGAGAGAGAGGGAAAGAGGGAGCAGACAGGTGTGAGAGAGAGCGAGGGAAAGAGAGAGCAGACAGATGTGAGAGAGAGAGAGGGAAAGAGAGAGCAGACAGGTGTGAGAGAGAGAGAGGGAAAGAGAGAGCAGACAGGTGTGAGAGAGAGAGAGGGAAAGAGAGAGCAGACAGGTGTGAGAGAGAGAGACGGAAAGAGAGAGCAGACAGGTGTGAGAGAGAGAGCGAAAGAGAGAGCAGACAGGTGTGCGAGAGAGAGAGAGGGAAAGAGAGAGCAGACAGGTGTGAGAGAGAGAGAGGGAAAGAGAGAGCAGACAGGTGTGAGAGAGATAGGGGGAAAGAGAGAGCAGACAGGTGTGAGAGAGAGAGGGGGAAAGAGAGAGCAGACAGGTGTGAGAGAGAGAGGGAAAGAGAGAGCAGACAGGTGTGAGAGAGAGAGAGGGAAAGAGAGAGCAGACAGGTTTGAGAGAGAGAGAGGGAAAGAGAGAGCAGACAGGTGTGAGAGAGAGAGGGGGAAAGAGAGAGCAGACAGGTGTGAGAGAGCGAGAGGGAAAGAGAGAGCAGACAGGTGTGAGAGAGAGAGAGGGAAAGAGAGAGAGCAGACATGTGTGAGAGAGAGAGAGGGAAAGAGAGAGCAGACAGGTGTGAGAGAGAGAGAGGGAAAGAGAGAGCAGACAGGTTTGAGAGAGAGAGAGGGAAAGAGAGAGCAGACAGGTGTGAGAGAGAGAGGGGGAAAGAGAGAGCAGACAGGTGTGAGAGAGCGAGAGGGAAAGAGAGAGCAGACAGGTGTGAGAGAGAGAGGGAAAGAGAGAGCAGACAGGTGTCAGAGAGAGAGGGAAAGAGAGAGCAGACAGGTGTGTGAGAGAGAGAGCGAAAGAGAGAGCAGACAGGTGTGAGAGAGAGAGAGAGGGAAAGAGAGAGCAGACATGTGTGAGAGAGAGAGAGGGAAAGAGAGAGCAGACAGGTGTGAGAGAGAGAGGGAAAGAGAGAGCAGACAGGTGTCAGAGAGAGAGGGAAAGAGAGAGCAGACAGGTGTGTGAGAGAGAGAGCGAAAGAGAGAGCAGACAGGTGTGAGAGAGAGAGAGAGGGAAAGAGAGAGCAGACATGTGTGAGAGAGAGAGAGGGAAAGAGAGAGCAGACAGGTGTGAGAGAGAGAGGGAAAGAGAGAGCAGACATGTGTGAGAGAGAGAGGGGGAAAGAGAGAGCAGACAGGTGTGAGAGAGAGAGGGAAAGAGAGCAGACAGGTGTGAGAGAGAGAGGGGGAAAGAGAGAGCAGACAGGCGTGTGAGAGAGAGGGGGAAAGAGAGAGCAGACAGGTGTGAGAGAGAGAGGGGGAAAGAGAGAGCAGACAGGTGTAAGAGAGAGAGAGGGAAAGAGAGAGCAGACAGGTGTGTGAGAGAGAGGGAAAGAGAGAGCAGACAGGTGAGAGAGAGAGAGGGGGAAAGAGAGAGCAGACAGGTATGAGAGAGAGAGGGAAAGAGAGAGCAGACAGGTGTGAGAGAGAGAGGGGGAAAGAGAGAGCAGACAGGTGTGAGAGAGAGAGGGGGAAAGAGAGAGCAGACAGGTGTGAGAAAGAGAGAGAGGGAAAGAGAGAGCAGGCAGGTGTGAGAGAGAGAGAGGGAAAGAGAGAGCAGACAGGTGTGAGAGAGAGAGAGGGAAAGAGAGAGCAGACAGGTGAGAGAGAGAGAGAGGGAAAGAGAGAGCAGACAGGTATTAGAGAGAGAGGGAAAGAGAGAGCAGACAGGTGAGAGAGAGAGAGGGAACGAGAGAGCAGACAGGTGTGAGAGAGAGAGAGGGAAAGAGAGAGCAGACAGGTGTGAGAGAGAGAGAGAGAAAGAGAGAGCAGACAGGTGTGAGAGAGAGAGAGGGAAAGAGAGAGCAGACAGGTGTGAGAGAGAGAGAGGGAGACAGAGAGAGCAGACAGGTGTGAGAGAGAGAGAGGGAAAGAGAGAGCAGACAGGTGTGAGAGAGAGAGGGAAGGAGAGAGCAGACAGGTGAGAGAGAGAGAGAGGGAGAGCGAGAGCAGACAGGTGTGAGAGAGAGAGACGGAAAAAAAGAGCAGACAGGTGTGAGAGAGAGAGAGGGAAAGAGAGAGCAGACAGGTGTGAGAGAGAGAGAGGGAGACAGAGATTGCAGACAGGTGTGAGAGAGAGAGAGGGAAAGAGAGAGCAGACAGGTGTGAGAGAGAGAGAGGGAAAGAGAGAGCAGACAGGTGAGAGAGAGAGAGAGGGAAAGAGAGAGCAGACAGGTATTAGAGAGAGAGAGGGAAAGAGAGAGAGCAGACATGTGTGAGAGAGAGAGAGGGAAAGAGAGAGCAGACAGGTGTGAGAGAGAGAGAGGGAAAGAGAGAGCAGACAAGTGTGAGAGAGAGAAAGGGAAAGAGAGAGCAGACAGGTTTGAGAGAGAGAGAGGGAAAGAGAGAGCAGACAGGTGTGAGAGAGAGAGGGGGAAAGAGAGAGCAGACAGGTGTGAGAGAGCGAGAGGGAAAGAGAGAGCAGACAGGTGTGAGAGAGAGAGAGGGAAAGAGAGAGCAGACAGGTGTGAGAGAGAGAGAGGGAAAGAGAGAGAGCAGACATGTGTGAGAGAGAGAGAGGGAAAGAGAGAGCAGACAGGTGTGAGAGAGAGAGAGGGAAAGAGAGAGCAGACAGGTGTGAGAGAGAGAGGGAAAGAGAGAGCAGACAGGTGTGAGAGAGAGAGAGGGAAAGAGAGAGCAGACAGGTGTGAGAGAGAGAGAGGGGGAAAGAGAGAGCAGACAGGTGTGAGAGAGAGGGGGGGAATGAGAGAGCAGACAGCTGAGAGAGAGAGAGAGAGGGAAAGAGGGAGCAGAAAGTTGTGAGAGAGAGAGAGGGAAAGAGGGAGCAGACAGGTGTGAGAGAGAGCGAGGGAAAGAGAGAGCAGACAGGTGTGAAAGAGAGAGAGGGAAAGAGAGAGCAGACAGGTGTGAGAGAGAGAGAGGGAAAGAGAGAGCAGACAGGTGTGAGAGAGAGAGAGGGAAAGAGAGAGCAGACAGGTGTGAGAGAGAGAGACGGAAAGAGAGAGCAGACAGGTGTGAGAGAGAGAGCGAAAGAGAGAGCAGACAGGTGTGCGAGAGAGAGAGGGAAAGAGAGAGCAGACAGGTGTGAGAGAGAGAGAGGGAAAGAGAGAGCAGACAGGTGTGAGAGAGATAGGGGGAAAGAGAGAGCAGACAGGTGTGAGAGAGAGAGGGGGAAAGAGAGAGCAGACAGGTGTGAGAGAGAGAGAGGGAAAGAGAGAGCAGACAGGTTTGAGAGAGAGAGAGGGAAAGAGAGAGCAGACAGGTGTGAGAGAGAGAGGGGGAAAGAGAGAGCAGACAGGTGTGAGAGAGCGAGAGGGAAAGAGAGAGCAGACAGGTGTGAGAGAGAGAGAGGGAAAGAGAGAGCAGACAGGTGTGAGAGAGAGAGAGGGAAAGAGAGAGAGCAGACATGTGTGAGAGAGAGAGAGGGAAAGAGAGAGCAGACAGGTGTGAGAGAGAGAGAGGGAAAGAGAGAGCAGACAGGTGTGAGAGAGAGAGAGGGAAAGAGCGAGCAGACAGGTGTGAGAGAGAGAGGGAAGGAGAGAGCAGACAGGTGAGAGAGAGAGAGAGGGAAAGAGAGAACAGACAGGTGTGAGAGAGAGAGGGAAAGAGAGAGCAGACAGGTGTGAGAGAGAGAGGGAAAGAGAGAGCAGACAGGTGTGTGAGAGAGAGAGCGAAAGAGAGAGCAGACAGGTGTGAGAGAGAGAGAGGGAAAGAGAGAGCAGACATGTGTGAGAGAGAGAGAGGGAAAGAGAGAGCAGACAGGTGTGAGAGAGAGAGGGAAAGAGAGAGCAGACAGGTGTGAGAGAGAGAGGGGGAAAGAGAGAGCAGACAGGTGTGAGAGAGAGAGGGAAAGAGAGAGCAGACAGGTGTGAGAGAGAGAGGGGGAAAGAGAGAGCAGACAGGTGTGAGAGAGAGAGAGGGAAAGAGAGAGCAGACAGGTGTGAGAGAGAGAAGGAAAGAGAGAGCAGACAGGTGTGAGAGAGAGAGGGGGAAAGAGAGAGCAGACAGGTGTGTGAGAGAGAGGGGGAAAGAGAGAGCAGACAGGTGTGAGAGAGAGAGGGGGAAAGAGAGAGCAGACAGGTGTGAGAGAGCGAGAGGGAAAGAGAGCAGACAGGTGTGTGAGAGAGAGAGGGAAAGAGAGAGCAGACAGGTGAGAGAGAGAGAGGGGGAAAGAGAGAGCAGACAGGTATGAGAGAGAGAGGGAAAGAGAGAGCAGACAGGTTTGAGAGAGAGAGAGGGAAAGAGAGAGCAGACAGGTGTGAGAGAGAGAGGGGGAAAGAGAGAGCAGACAGGTGTGAGAGAGCGAGAGGGAAAGAGAGAGCAGACAGGTGGGAGAGAGAGAGAGGGAAAGAGAGAGTAGACAGGTGTGAGAGAGAGAGAGGGAAAGAGAGAGAGCAGACATGTGTGAGAGAGAGAGAGGGAAAGAGAGAGCAGACAGGTGTGAGAGAGAGAGAGGGAAAGAGAGAGCAGACAGGTGTGAGAGAGAGAGGGAAAGAGCGAGCAGACAGGTGTGAGAGAGGGAAGGAGAGAGCAGACAGGTGAGAGAGAGAGAGAGGGAAAGAGAGAACAGACAGGTGTGAGAGAGAGAGGGAAAGAGAGAGCAGACAGGTGTGAGAGAGAGAGGGAAAGAGAGAGCAGACAGGTGTGAGAGAGAGAGGGAAAGAGAGAGCAGACAGGTATTAGAGAGAGAGAGGGAAAGAGAGAGAGCAGGCATGTGTGAGAGAGAGAGGGAAAGAGAGAGCAGACAGGTGTGAGAGAGAGAGAGTGAAAGAGAGAGCAGACAGGTGTGAGAGAGAGAGAGGGAAAGAGAGAGCAGACAGGTGTGAGAGAGAGAGAGGGAAAGAGAGAGCAGACAGGTGTGAGAGAGAGAGGGGGAAAGAGAGAGCAGACAGGTGTGAGAGAGAGAGGGGGAAAGAGAGAGCAGACAGGTGTGAGAGAGCGAGAGGGAAAGAGAGAGTAGACAGGTGTGAGAGAGAGAGAGGGAAAGAGAGAGAGCAGACATGTGTGAGAGAGAGAGAGGGAAAGAGAGAGCAGACAGGTGTGAGAGAGAGAGAGGGAAAGAGAGAGAGCAGACATGTGTGAGAGAGAGAGAGGGAAAGAGAGAGCAGACAGGTGTGAGAGAGAGAGAGGGAAAGAGAGAGCAGACAGGTGAGAGAGAGAGAGAGGGAAAGAGAGAACAGACAGGTGTGAGAGAGAGAGGGAAAGAGAGAGCAGACAGGTGTGAGAGAGAGAGGGAAAGAGAGAGCAGACAGGTGTGTGAGAGAGAGAGCGAAAGAGAGAGCAGACAGGTGTGAGAGAGAGAGAGGGAAAGAGAGAGCAGACATGTGTGAGAGAGAGAGAGGGAAAGAGAGAGCAGACAGGTGTGAGAGAGAGAGGGAAAGAGAGAGCAGACAGGAGTGAGAGAGAGAGGGGGAAAGAGAGAGCAGACAGGTGTGAGAGAGAGAGGGGGAAAGAGAGAGTAGACAGGTGTGAGAGAGAGAGAGGGAAAGAGAGAGAGCAGACATGTGTGAGAGAGAGAGAGGGAAAGAGAGAGCAGACAGGTGTGAGAGAGAGAGAGGGAAAGAGAGAGAGCAGACATGTGTGAGAGAGAGAGAGGGAAAGAGAGAGCAGACAGGTGTGAGAGAGAGAGAGGGAAAGAGAGAGCAGACAGGTGAGAGAGAGAGAGAGGGAAAGAGAGAACAGACAGGTGTGAGAGAGAGAGGGAAAGAGAGAGCAGACAGGTGTGAGAGAGAGAGGGAAAGAGAGAGCAGACAGGTGTGTGAGAGAGAGAGCGAAAGAGAGAGCAGACAGGTGTGAGAGAGAGAGAGGGAAAGAGAGAGCAGACATGTGTGAGAGAGAGAGAGGGAAAGAGAGAGCAGACAGGTGTGAGAGAGAGAGGGAAAGAGAGAGCAGACAGGTGTGAGAGAGAGAGGGGGAAAGAGAGAGCAGACAGGTGTGAGAGAGAGAGGGAAAGGATGAGCAGACAGGTGTGAGAGAGAGAGGGGGAAAGAGAGAGCAGACAGGTGTGAGAGAGAGAGAGGGAAAGAGAGAGCAGACAGGTGTGAGAGAGAGAAGGAAAGAGAGAGCAGACAGGTGTGAGAGAGAGAGGGGGATAGAGAGAGCAGACAGGTGTGTGAGAGAGAGGGGGAAAGAGAGAGCAGACAGGTGTGAGAGAGAGAGGGGGAAAGAGAGAGCAGACAGGTGTGAGAGAGAGAGAGGGAAAGAGAGAGCAGACAGGTGTGAGAGAGAGAGGGAAAGAGCGAGCAGACAGGTGTGAGAGAGGGAAGGAGAGAGCAGACAGGTGAGAGAGAGAGAGAGGGAAAGAGAGAACAGACAGGTGTGAGAGAGAGAGGGAAAGAGAGAGCAGACAGGTGTGAGAGAGAGAGGGAAAGAGAGAGCAGACAGGTGTGTGAGAGAGAGAGCGAAAGAGAGAGCAGACAGGTGTGAGAGAGAGAGAGGGAAAGAGAGAGCAGACATGTGTGAGAGAGAGAGAGGGAAAGAGAGAGCAGACAGGTGTGAGAGAGAGAGGGAAAGAGAGAGCAGACAGGTGTGAGAGAGAGAGGGGGAAAGAGAGAGCAGACAGGTGTGAGAGAGAGAGAGGGAAAGAGAGAGCAGACAGGTGTGAGAGAGAGAGAGGGAAAGAGCGAGCAGACAGGTGTGAGAGAGGGAAGGAGAGAGCAGACAGTTGAGAGAGAGAGAGAGGGAAAGAGAGAACAGACAGGTGTGAGAGAGAGAGGGAAAGAGAGAGCAGACAGGTGTGAGAGAGAGAGGGAAAGAGAGAGCAGACAGGTGTGTGAGAGAGAGAGCGAAAGAGAGAGCAGACAGGTGTGAGAGAGAGAGAGGGAAAGAGAGAGCAGACATGTGTGAGAGAGAGAGAGGGAAAGAGAGAGCAGACAGGTGTGAGAGAGAGAGGGAAAGAGAGAGCAGACAGGTGTGAGAGAGAGAGGGGGAAAGAGAGAGCAGACAGGTGTGAGAGAGAGAGGGAAAGGATGAGCAGACAGGTGTGAGAGAGAGAGGGGGAAAGAGAGAGCAGACAGGTGTGAGAGAGAGAGAGGGAAAGAGAGAGCAGACAGGTGTGAGAGAGAGAAGGAAAGAGAGAGCAGACAGGTGTGAGAGAGAGAGGGGGAAAGAGAGAGCAGACAGGTGTGTGAGAGAGAGGGGGAAAGAGAGAGCAGACAGGTGTGAGAGAGAGAGGGGGAAAGAGAGAGCAGACAGGTGTGAGAGAGAGAGAGGGAAAGAGAGAGCAGACAGGTGTGTGAGAGAGAGAGGGAAAGAGAGAGCAGACAGGTGAGAGAGCGGGAGGGGGAAAGAGAGAGCAGACAGGTATGAGAGAGAGAGGGAAAGAGAGAGCAGACAGGTGTGAGAAAGAGAGAGAGGGAAAGAGAGAGCAGACAGGTGTGAGAGAGAGAGGGGGAAAGAGAGAGCAGACAGGTGTGAGAGAGAGAGGGGGAAAGAGAGAGCAGACAGGTGTGAGAAAGAGAGAGAGGGAAAGAGAGAGCAGACAGGTGTGAGAGAGAGAGGGAAAGAGAGAGCAGACAGGTGTGAGAGAGAGAGAGGGAAAGAGAGAGCAGACAGGTGAGAGAGAGAGAGAGGGAAAGAGAGAGCAGACAGGTGTTAGAGAGAGAGGGAAAGAGAGAGCAGACAGGTGAGAGAGAGAGAGGGAACGAGAGAGCAGACAGGTGTGAGAGAGAGAGAGGGAAAGAGAGAGCAGACAGGTGTGTGAGAGAGAGAGGGAAAGAGAGAGCAGACAGGTGAGAGAGCGGGAGGGGGAAAGAGAGAGCAGACAGGTATGAGAGAGAGAGGGAAAGAGAGAGCAGACAGGTGTGAGAGAGAGAGGGGGAAAGAGAGAGCAGACAGGTGTGAGAGAGAGAGGGGGAAAGAGAGAGCAGACAGGTGTGAGAAAGAGAGAGAGGGAAAGAGAGAGCAGACAGGTGTGAGAGAGAGAGGGAAAGAGAGAGCAGACAGGTGTGCGAGAGAGAGAGGGAAAGAGAGAGCAGACAGGTGAGAGAGAGAGAGAGGGAAAGAGAGAGCAGACAGGTGTTAGAGAGAGAGGGAAAGAGAGAGCAGACAGGTGAGAGAGAGAGAGGGAACGAGAGAGCAGACAGGTGTGAGAGGGAGAGAGGGAAAGAGAGAGCAGACAGGTGTGAGAGAGAGAGAGAGAAAGGGAGAGCAGACAGGTGTGAGAGAGAGAGAGGGAAAGAGAGAGCAGACAGGTGTGAGAGAGAGAGAGGGAGACAGAGAGAGCAGACAGGTGTGAGAGAGAGAGAGGGAAAGAGAGAGCAGACAGGTGTGAGAGAGAGAGGGAAGGAGAGAGCAGACAGGTGAGAGAGAGAGAGAGGGAGAGAGAGAGCAGACAGGTGTGAGAGAGAGAGAGGGAAAGAGAGAGCAGACAAGTGTGAGAGAGAGAGGGGGAAAGAGAGAGCAGACAGGTGTGAGAGAGAGAGAGGGAAAGAGAGATCAGACAGGTGTGAGAGAGAGAGAGGGAGACAGAGATTGCAGACAGGTGTGAGAGAGAGAGAGGGAAAGAGAGAGCAGACAGGTGTGAGAGAGAGAGAGGGAAAGAGAGAGCAGACAGGTGTGAGAGAGAGAGGGAAAGAGAGAGCAGACAGGTGTGAGAGAGAGAGGGGGAAAGAGAGAGCAGACAGGTGTGAGAGAGAGAGGGAAAGGATGAGCAGACAGGTGTGAGAGAGAGAGGGGGAAAGAGAGAGCAGACAGGTGTGAGAGAGAGAGAGGGAAAGAGCGAGCAGACAGGTGTGAGAGAGGGAAGGAGAGAGCAGACAGGTGAGAGAGAGAGAGAGGGAAAGAGAGAACAGACAGGTGTGAGAGAGAGAGGGAAAGAGAGAGCAGACAGGTGTGAGAGAGAGAGGGAAAGAGAGAGCAGACAGGTGTGAGAGAGAGAGGGAAAGAGAGAGCAGACAGGTATTAGAGAGAGAGAGGGAAAGAGAGAGAGCAGGCATGTGTGAGAGAGAGACGGAAAGAGAGAGCAGACAGGTGTGAGAGAGAGAGAGTGAAAGAGAGAGCAGACAGGTGTGAGAGAGAGAGAGGGAAAGAGAGAGCAGACAGGTGTGAGAGAGAGAGAGGGAAAGAGAGAGCAGACAGGTGTGAGAGAGAGAGGGGGAAAGAGAGAGCAGACAGGTGTGAGAGAGAGAGGGGGAAAGAGAGAGCAGACAGGTGTGAGAGAGCGAGAGGGAAAGAGAGAGCAGACAGGTGGGAGAGAGAGAGAGGGAAAGAGAGAGCAGACAGGTGTGAGAGAGAGAGAGGGAAAGAGAGAGAGCAGACATGTGTGAGAGAGAGAGAGGGAAAGAGAGAGCAGACAGGTGTGAGAGAGAGAGAGGGAAAGAGAGAGCAGACAGGTGTGAGAGAGAGAGAGGGAAAGAGCGAGCAGACAGGTGTGAGAGAGGGAAGGAGAGAGCAGACAGGTGAGAGAGAGAGAGAGGGAAAGAGAGAACAGACAGTTGTGAGAGAGAGAGGGAAAGAGAGAGCAGACAGGTGTGAGAGAGAGAGGGAAAGAGAGAGCAGACAGGTGTGTGAGAGAGAGAGCGAAAGAGAGAGCAGACAGGTGTGAGAGAGAGAGAGGGAAAGAGAGAGCAGACATGTGTGAGAGAGAGAGAGGGAAAGAGAGAGCAGACAGGTGTGAGAGAGAGAGGGAAAGAGAGAGCAGACAGGTGTGAGAGAGAGAGGGGGAAAGAGAGAGCAGACAGGTGTGAGAGAGAGAGGGAAAGGATGAGCAGACAGGTGTGAGAGAGAGAGGGGGAAAGAGAGAGCAGACAGGTGTGAGAGAGAGAGAGGGAAAGAGAGAGCAGACAGGTGTGAGAGAGAGAAGGAAAGAGAGAGCAGACAGGTGTGAGAGAGAGAGGGGGAAAGAGAGAGCAGACAGGTGTGTGAGAGAGAGGGGGAAAGAGAGAGCAGACAGGTGTGAGAGAGAGAGGGGGAAAGAGAGAGCAGACAGGTGTGAGAGAGAGAGAGGGAAAGAGAGAGCAGACAGGTGTGAGAGAGAGAGGGAAAGAGCGAGCAGACAGGTGTGAGAGAGGGAAGGAGAGAGCAGACAGGTGAGAGAGAGAGAGAGGGAAAGAGAGAACAGACAGGTGTGAGAGAGAGAGGGAAAGAGAGAGCAGACAGGTGTGAGAGAGAGAGGGAAAGAGAGAGCAGACAGGTGTGTGAGAGAGAGAGCGAAAGAGAGAGCAGACAGGTGTGAGAGAGAGAGAGGGAAAGAGAGAGCAGACATGGGAGAGAGAGAGAGAGGGAAAGAGAGAGCAGACAGGTGTGAGAGAGAGAGGGAAAGAGAGAGCAGACAGGTGTGAGAGAGAGAGGGGGAAAGAGAGAGCAGACAGGTGTGAGAGAGAGAGAGGGAAAGAGAGAGCAGACAGGTGTGAGAGAGAGAGAGGGAAAGAGCGAGCAGACAGGTGTGAGAGAGGGAAGGAGAGAGCAGACAGTTGAGAGAGAGAGAGAGGGAAAGAGAGAACAGACAGGTGTGAGAGAGAGAGGGAAAGAGAGAGCAGACAGGTGTGAGAGAGAGAGGGAAAGAGAGAGCAGACAGGTGTGTGAGAGAGAGAGCGAAAGAGAGAGCAGACAGGTGTGAGAGAGAGAGAGGGAAAGAGAGAGCAGACATGTGTGAGAGAGAGAGAGGGAAAGAGAGAGCAGACAGGTGTGAGAGAGAGAGGGAAAGAGAGAGCAGACAGGTGTGAGAGAGAGAGGGGGAAAGAGAGAGCAGACAGGTGTGAGAGAGAGAGGGAAAGGATGAGCAGACAGGTGTGAGAGAGAGAGGGGGAAAGAGAGAGCAGACAGGTGTGAGAGAGAGAGAGGGAAAGAGAGAGCAGACAGGTGTGAGAGAGAGAAGGAAAGAGAGAGCAGACAGGTGTGAGAGAGAGAGGGGGAAAGAGAGAGCAGACAGGTGTGTGAGAGAGAGGGGGAAAGAGAGAGCAGACAGGTGTGAGAGAGAGAGGGGGAAAGAGAGAGCAGACAGGTGTGAGAGAGAGAGAGGGAAAGAGAGAGCAGACAGGTGTGTGAGAGAGAGAGGGAAAGAGAGAGCAGACAGGTGAGAGAGCGGGAGGGGGAAAGAGAGAGCAGACAGGTATGAGAGAGAGAGGGAAAGAGAGAGCAGACAGGTGTGAGAGAGAGAGGGGGAAAGAGAGAGCAGACAGGTGTGAGAGAGAGAGGGGGAAAGAGAGAGCAGACAGGTGTGAGAAAGAGAGAGAGGGAAAGAGAGAGCAGACAGGTGTGAGAGAGAGAGGGAAAGAGAGAGCAGACAGGTGTGAGAGAGAGAGAGGGAAAGAGAGAGCAGACAGGTGAGAGAGAGAGAGAGGGAAAGAGAGAGCAGACAGGTGTTAGAGAGAGAGGGAAAGAGAGAGCAGACAGGTGAGAGAGAGAGAGGGAACGAGAGAGCAGACAGGTGTGAGAGAGAGAGAGGGAAAGAGAGAGCAGACAGGTGTGTGAGAGAGAGAGGGAAAGAGAGAGCAGACAGGTGAGAGAGCGGGAGGGGGAAAGAGAGAGCAGACAGGTATGAGAGAGAGAGGGAAAGAGAGAGCAGACAGGTGTGAGAGAGAGAGGGGGAAAGAGAGAGCAGACAGGTGTGAGAGAGAGAGGGGGAAAGAGAGAGCAGACAGGTGTGAGAAAGAGAGAGAGGGAAAGAGAGAGCAGACAGGTGTGAGAGAGAGAGGGAAAGAGAGAGCAGACAGGTGTGAGAGAGAGAGAGGGAAAGAGAGAGCAGACAGGTGAGAGAGAGAGAGAGGGAAAGAGAGAGCAGACAGGTGTTAGAGAGAGAGGGAAAGAGAGAGCAGACAGGTGAGAGAGAGAGAGGGAACGAGAGAGCAGACAGGTGTGAGAGAGAGAGAGGGAAAGAGAGAGCAGACAGGTGTGAGAGAGAGAGAGAGAAAGGGAGAGCAGACAGGTGTGAGAGAGAGAGAGGGAAAGAGAGAGCAGACAGGTGTGAGAGAGAGAGAGGGAGACAGAGAGAGCAGACAGGTGTGAGAGAGAGAGAGGGAAAGAGAGAGCAGACAGGTGTGAGAGAGAGAGGGAAGGAGAGAGCAGACAGGTGAGAGAGAGAGAGAGGGAGAGAGAGAGCAGACAGGTGTGAGAGAGAGAGAGGGAAAGAGAGAGCAGACAAGTGTGAGAGAGAGAGGGGGAAAGAGAGAGCAGACAGGTGTGAGAGAGAGAGAGGGAAAGAGAGATCAGACAGGTGTGAGAGAGAGAGAGGGAGACAGAGATTGCAGACAGGTGTGAGAGAGAGAGAGGGAAAGAGAGAGCAGACAGGTGTGAGAGAGAGAGAGGGAAAGAGAGAGCAGACAGGTGTGAGAGAGAGAGGGAAAGAGAGAGCAGACAGGTGTGAGAGAGAGAGGGGGAAAGAGAGAGCAGACAGGTGTGAGAGAGAGAGGGAAAGGATGAGCAGACAGGTGTGAGAGAGAGAGGGGGAAAGAGAGAGCAGACAGGTGTGAGAGAGAGAGAGGGAAAGAGAGAGCAGACAGGTGTGAGAGAGAGAAGGAAAGAGAGAGCAGACAGGTGTGAGAGAGAGAGGGGGAAAGAGAGAGCAGACAGGTGTGTGAGAGAGAGGGGGAAAGAGAGAGCAGACAGGTGTGAGAGAGAGAGGGGGAAAGAGAGAGCAGACAGGTGTGAGAGAGAGAGAGGGAAAGAGAGAGCAGACAGGTGTGAGAGAGAGAGAGGGAAAGAGCGAGCAGACAGGTGTGAGAGAGGGAAGGAGAGAGCAGACAGGTGAGAGAGAGAGAGAGGGAAAGAGAGAACAGACAGGTGTGAGAGAGAGAGGGAAAGAGAGAGCAGACAGGTGTGAGAGAGAGAGGGAAAGAGAGAGCAGACAGGTGTGTGAGAGAGAGAGCGAAAGAGAGAGCAGACAGGTGTGAGAGAGAGAGAGGGAAAGAGAGAGCAGACATGTGTGAGAGAGAGAGAGGGAAAGAGAGAGCAGACAGGTGTGAGAGAGAGAGGGAAAGAGAGAGCAGACAGGTGTGAGAGAGAGAGGGGGAAAGAGAGAGCAGACAGGTGTGAGAGAGAGAGAGGGAAAGAGAGAGCAGACAGGTGTGAGAGAGAGAGAGGGAAAGAGCGAGCAGACAGGTGTGAGAGAGGGAAGGAGAGAGCAGACAGGTGAGAGAGAGAGAGAGGGAAAGAGAGAACAGACAGGTGTGAGAGAGAGAGGGAAAGAGAGAGCAGACAGGTGTGAGAGAGAGAGGGAAAGAGAGAGCAGACAGGTGTGTGAGAGAGAGAGCGAAAATAGAGAGCAGACAGGTGTGAGAGAGAGAGAGGGAAAGAGAGAGCAGACATGTGTGAGAGAGAGAGAGGGAAAGAGAGAGCAGACAGGTGTGAGAGAGAGAGGGAAAGAGAGAGCAGACAGGTGTGAGAGAGAGAGGGGGAAAGAGAGAGCAGACAGGTGTGAGAGAGAGAGGGAAAGGATGAGCAGACAGGTGTGAGAGAGAGAGGGGGAAAGAGAGAGCAGACAGGTGTGAGAGAGAGAGAGGGAAAGAGAGAGCAGACAGGTGTGAGAGAGAGAAGGAAAGAGAGAGCAGACAGGTGTGAGAGAGAGAGGGGGAAAGAGAGAGCAGACAGGTGTGTGAGAGAGAGGGGGAAAGAGAGAGCAGACAGGTGTGAGAGAGAGAGGGGGAAAGAGAGAGCAGACAGGTGTGAGAGAGAGAGAGGGAAAGAGAGAGCAGACAGGTGTGTGAGAGAGAGAGGGAAAGAGAGAGCAGACAGGTGAGAGAGAGAGAGGGGGAAAGAGAGAGCAGACAGGTATGAGAGAGAGAGGGAAAGAGAGAGCAGACAGGTGTGAGAGAGAGAGGGGGAAAGAGAGAGCAGACAGGTGTGAGAGAGAGAGGGGGAAAGAGAGAGCAGACAGGTGTGAGAAAGAGAGAGAGGGAAAGAGAGAGCAGACAGGTGTGAGAGAGAGAGGGAAAGAGAGAGCAGACAGGTGTGAGAGAGAGAGAGGGAAAGAGAGAGCAGACAGGTGAGAGAGAGAGAGAGGGAAAGAGAGAGCAGACAGGTGTTAGAGAGAGAGGGAAAGAGAGAGCAGACAGGTGAGAGAGAGAGAGGGAACGAGAGAGCAGACAGGTGTGAGAGAGAGAGAGGGAAAGAGAGAGCAGACAGGTGTGAGAGAGAGAGAGAGAAAGGGAGAGCAGACAGGTGTGAGAGAGAGAGAGGGAAAGAGAGAGCAGACAGGTGTGAGAGAGAGAGAGGGAGACAGAGAGAGCAGACAGGTGTGAGAGAGAGAGAGGGAAAGAGAGAGCAGACAGGTGTGAGAGAGAGAGAGGGAAAGAGCGAGCAGACAGGTGTGAGAGAGGGAAGGAGAGAGCAGACAGGTGAGAGAGAGAGAGAGGGAAAGAGAGAACAGACAGGTGTGAGAGAGAGAGGGAAAGAGAGAGCAGACAGGTGTGAGAGAGAGAGGGAAAGAGAGAGCAGACAGGTGTGAGAGACAAAGAGGAAAGAGAGAGCAGACAGGTGTGAGAGACACAGGGGAAAGAGAGAGCAGACAGGTGTGAGAGACACAGGGGAAAGAGAGAGCAGACAAGTGTGAGAGACAGAGGGGAAAGAGAGCAGACAGGGATTCCATGTAAATTTGAGATGGAAAAAAGAGAGACTACAATTGGCTGAAATGGAAATGTCATCCTGGTGGCTGGTGGCACGTGATCAATCCAACAATGTGGTTTGGGATCATCCTGTGTCCTTGCCAAAGGTGGCAACATTGATGGAATTTGGCATATGACAAATCACCAGGGGAGCAACTGATCAATCCTCATCCACACTTGGTGGGCAAGTGCTTGGGGCATTTCTCTACTCGATCCAATAGATGGCCCAGAATGCGATATTGTAAAGAGGGCAGCTGATCACTAACTCCGAAACTGGCTAACGGAAGGTACAGAGATTTGGGAACGGAGGATTGGTGGGAATGCATGAGGATTGTTGGGAATGGAACAGCGAATGGCAATGGAGGAGGATTTCTGGGAATTAAAAAAAATATTCATTCCTGGGATGTGGGCGTCGCTGACAAGGCCGGCGTTTATTGCCCATCCCTAGTCGCCCTTGAGAAGGTGGTGGTGAGCCTCCTTCTTGAACCGCTGCAGTCCCGTGTGGTGAAGGTGCTCCCACAGCGCTGTTAGGGAGGGAGTTCCAGGATTTTGACCCAGCGACGATGAAGGAACGGCCGATATATTTCCAAGTCAGGATGGTGTGTGACTCGGAGGGGAACTTGGAGGTGGCGGTGTTCCCGTGCGCCTGCTGCCCTTGTCCTTCCAGGTGGTAGATGTCGCGGGTTTGGGAGGTGCTGCCGAAGAAGCCTTGGCGAGTTGCTGCAGTGCATCTTGTAGATGGTCCACACTGCAGCCACGGTGCGCCGGTGGTGGAGGGAGTGAATGTTTAAGGTGGTGGACGGGGTGCCGATCAAGTGGGCTGCTTTGTCCTGGATGGTGTCAAGCTTCTCGAGTGTTGTTGGAGCTGCAACTCATCCAGGCGAGTGGAGAGTATTCCATCACACTCCTGACTTGTGCCTTGTAGATGGTGGAAAGGCTTTGGGGAGTCGGGAGGTGAGACACTCGCCGCAGAATACCCAGCCTCTGACCCGCTCTTGTTGCCACAGTATTTATGTGGCTGGTCCAGTTAAGTTTCTGGTCAATGGTGACCCCCAGGATGTTGATGGTGGGGGATTCGGCGATGGTAATTGGTCATAAAGGGGAGGTGGTTAGACTCTCTGGGGTGAAATTGGGTGCATTTGCACCTCCCGTTACCACCCCCGGGGGCGCTAATGGAGCACAAATGGCTTTGTGACTGGGCGCGGCGCTGACATCGACTCCCGCCATATTTGGCGGGAGTTTTGTGGCGGCGCTACGGTGTTGCTCCCCGATCTCCTTCGCCCGCAGATCGTGACATCATCGCCGTGCGCATCGCCCCGGTCGCGCCCCGCACCCGAAATTGTCTTCCGCCCCCTGTAGCAGCGCCGGGAGGAAACACCGACAGCTGCAGGAGGCGTGCGTCAGTCAGTCGGCCTGCCTCGGGAGCGATGGTTAAAGGCGAGGTGGCCGAGGTAAGTTTAAAAAAAAAACTTACCTTTCTTGTTCCGCTTTTTTTTCGCGGGTTCCTGCCCACGAATCGATCAGCCCGGCACTCTGCTTGAGCGCCTGGCTGATCGCGCGGGATCGCGGCTGCCTTGGTGGTCCGGGTAGGTACTTTTTATATTGCAGAGCCTGCAGTGAAGACCCTTCCCTTTAAGGGAGGGGAGGAGCCTTTAAATGTGGCGGCGCTGCCCGGCCCAGTGTGCATCGCTGCGGAAGTCTCCGCCCCGCCTGCTGCCGATTGGCTCCAAGAGGAAGGGGAGCGGTTTAGCACTCCACTTCCTTCCTGGAGCCCAAAACCAAATATTTGAATAAAAGTTTAGAAACATTAGTGCCTTTTAAAATTTAGCACCCCTAACGGGGCTTCAATTAATTTCTCCCCAGTGAGTATTGCTGAGAATGGTACAGAGAATTGGGAATGGAGGAGATTTTCTGGGAATAGTACAGAGAATTGGGAATGGAGGAGATTTTCTGGGAATAGTGCAGAGAATTGGGAATGGAGCAGGACTGATGGAAGGGACAGAGAATTTCCTGCATAATTCACCTCCAGGCTAAGCAGCTCTTGGTTAGTTGAGAACTCAATGGGATTTCCATGTGGAGCTGAACTCCGGGGATTAATGTTGGATACGGTATAACATTAATCCCTAACCACTCGAATCACACAGCACAGAAGGAGGCCATTCGGCCCGTCGTACCTGTGCCGGATCTTTCGTAGGGCTGGCCAATTAGTCCCACTCCCCCCTGCTCTTTCCCCACAGCCCGGCACATTTCTCCCCTTCAAGCATTTCTCCAATTCCCCCTTTTGAAAGTTACTATTGAATCTGCTCCCACCGCCCTTTCAGGCAGCGCGTTCCAGATCACAACAACTCGCTGTGTAAAAAAATGTCTTCTCATCTCCCCTCTGGTTCTTTTCCCAATCAACTTAAATCTGTGTCCTCTGGTTACCGACTCTCCTGTCACGGGAAACAGTTTCTCCTTATTTACTCCATCAAAACCCCTCATCATTCTGAATGCCTTTATCAAATCTCCTGTCAACCTTCTCTGCTCTAAGGAGAACAACCCCAGCTTCTCCAGTCTCTCCGCATCACTGAAGTCCCTCATCCCTGGGACCATTCTGGTCAATCTCCCCTTAACCTTCTCTGCTCCAAGGAGAACAATCCCAGCTTCTCCAGTCTCTCCACATCACTGAAGTCCCTCATCCCTGGTACCATTCTGGTCAATCTCCCCTTAACCTTCTCTGCTCCAAGGAGAACAATCCCAGCTTCTCCAGTCTCTCCACATCATTGAAGTCCCTCATCGCTGGTACCATTCTGGTCAATCTCCCCTTAATCTTCTCTGCTCTAAGGAGAACAATCCCAGCTTCTCCAGTCTCTCCACATCACTGAAGTCCCTCATCCCTGGTACCATTCTGGTCAATCTCCCCTTAACCTTCTCTGCTCCAAGGAGAACAATCCCAGCTTCTCCAGTCTCTCCACATCACTGAAGTCCCTCATCCCTGGTACCATTCTGGTCAATCTCCCCTTAACCTTCTCTGCTCCAAGGAGAACAATCCCAGCTTCTCCAGTCTCTCCACATCACTGAAGTCCCTCATCCCTGGTACCATTCTGGTCAATCTCCCCTTAACCTTCTCTGCTCTAAGGAGAACAACCCCAGCTTCTCCAGTCTCTCCACGTCACTGAAGTCCCTCATCCCTGATACCATTCTGGTCAATCTCCCCTTAACCTTCTCTGCTCTAAGGAGAACAATCCCAGCTTCTCCAGTCTCTCCACATCACTGAAGTCTCTCAATCCCTGGTACCATTCTGGTCAATCTCCCCTTAACCTTCTCTGCTCTAAGGAGAACAATCCCAGCTTCTCCAGTCTCTCCACATCACTGAAGTCCCTCATCCCCGGTACCATTCTGGTCAATCTCCCCTGCACCCTCTTTAAGGCCTTGACGCCCTTTCTAAAGTGTGGTGCCACAATGCTCCAGCTGAGGCCGGACCAGTGTTTTATACGGGTTTAGCATTTGGAGCAGTGACCCGGTATTCCATGAGTTCTGTTTGACTTTTTGCAGATCAGTTCCGTGGATCATCGAGGAGGTCAGTCTGCACCAGGCAGAGTGCGACGTGAATCTGCAAACTATTCATTTACCCTTCAGGGTAGGTGAGATTCTGCTACTTCCATCCCTTCAGAAGAAGAGAAGTTTAGACAGTTTAGCACGTTAGGTTCCTACCCCAGCTGTGGCTGATACCTTGTACCTTCTCTGTTCCCACCAGGCAGTTGAGATTAGAACATGTGGAACTGCGCACCCAACATGTGCCAACAGAGAAGCAGAGTTCAGCCTCATTACTCACAAACATCTTAACAGCCCCTTAGCAACAGACCTTCCAACTTCATGTTTATATCTCACTGGATCATCGGTGCCAGGGTCCAGGACCTGACCAGTGCTGGGGTTGTCTAGTGCTCGAGTCCAGGGATGACCCGTGCTGAGGTCCAGGGACGACCCATGCTGAGGTCCAGGACCTGACCACTGCTGGGGTTGTCTAGTGCTCGAGTCCAGGGATGACCCATGCTGGGGTCCAGGGATGACCCATGCTGAGGTCCAGGACCTGACCAGTGCTGGGGTTGTCTAGTGCTCAAGTCCAGGGATGACCCATGCTGGGGTCCAGGGATGACCCATGCTGAGGTCCTGGGACTGACCAGTGCTGGGGTTGTCTAGTGCTCGAGTCCAGGGATGACCCATGCTGGGGTCCAGGGATGACCCATGCTGGGGTCTTGGGACTGACCAGTGCTGGGGTTGTCTAGTGCTCGAGTCCAGGGATGACCCGTGCTGGGGTCCAGGGATGACCCATGCTGAGGTCCAGGGATGACCCATGCTGAGGTCCAGGACCTGACCAGTGCTGGGGTTGTCTAGTGCTCGAGTCCAGGGATGACCCATGCTGAGGTCCAGGGATGACCCATGCTGAGGTCCTGGGACTGACCAGTGCTGGGGTTGTCTAGTGCTCGAGTCCAGGGATGACCCATGCTGAGGTCCTGGGACTGACCAGTGCTGGGGTTGTCTAGTGCTCGAGTCCAGGGATGACCCGTGCTGGGGTCCAGGGATGACCCATGCTGAGGTCCAGGGATGACCCATGCTGAGGTCCAGGACCTGACCACTGCTGGGGTTGTCTCGTGCTCGAGTCCAGGGATGACCCATGCTGGGGTCCAGGGATGACCCATGCTGAGGTCCAGGACCTGACCATTGCTGGGGTTGTCTAGTGCTCGAGTCCAGGGATGACCCATGCTGGGGTCCAGGGATGACCCATGCTGAGGTCCTGGGACTGACCAGTGCTGGGGTTGTCTAGTGCTCGAGTCCAGGGATGACCCGTGCTGAGGTCCAGGGATGACCCATGCTGGGGTCCAGGGATGACCCATGCTGAGGTCCAGGGATGACCCATGCTGAGGTCCTGGGACTGACCACTGCTGGGGTTGTCTAGTGCTCGAGTCCAGGGATGACCCATGCTGAGGTCCAGGGATGACCCATGCTGAGGTCCTGGGACTGACCAGTGCTGGGGTTGTCTAGTGCTCGGGTCCAGGGATGACCCGTGCTGAGGTCCAGGGATGACCCATGCTGGGGTCCAGGGATGACCCATGCTGAGGTCCAGGGATGACCCATGCTGGGGTCCAGGGATGACCCATGCTGGGGTCCAGGGATGACCCATGCTGAGGTCCAGGGATGACCCATGCTGGGGTCCAGGGATGACCCATGCTGAGGTCCTGGGACTGACCAGTGCTGGGGTTGTCTAGTGCTCGAGTCCAGGGATGACCCGTGCTGAGGTCCAGGGATGACCCATGCTGGGGTCCAGGGATGACCCATGCTGAGGTCCAGGGATGACCCATGCTGGGGTCCAGGGATGACCCATGCTGAGGTCCTGGGACTGACCAGTGCTGGGGTTGTCTAGTGCTCGAGTCCAGGGATGACCCGTGCTGAGGTCCAGGGATGACCCATGCTGGGGTCCAGGGATGACCCATGCTGGGGTCTTGGGATGACCCATGCTGAGGTCCTGGGACTGACCAGTGCTGGGGTCTGGGTTTGTCCAGTGCTGGGGTCCAGGGATGACCCATGCTGAGGTCCTGGGACTGACCAGTGCTGGGGTTGTCTAGTGCTCGAGTCCAGGGATGACCCATGCTGAGGTCCTGGGACTGACCAGTGCTGGGGTTGTCTAGTGCTCGAGTCCAGGGATGACCCGTGCTGAGGTCCAGGGATGACCCATGCTGGGGTCCAGGGATGACCCATGCTGAGGTCCAGGGCTGACCCATGCTGAGGTTCTGGGACTGACCAGTGCTGGGGTCTGGGGTTGTCCAGTGCTGGGGTCCTGGGATGACCCATGCTGGGGTCCAGGGATGACCCATGCTGAGGTCCAGGGCTGACCCATGCTGAGGTTCTGGGACTGACCAGTGCTGGGGTCTGGGTTGTCCAGTGCTGGGGTCCTGGGATGACCCATGCTGGGGTCCAGGGATGACCCATGCTGAGGTCCAGGGCTGACCCATGCTGAGGTTCTGGGACTGACCAGTGCTGGGGTCTGGGGTTGTCCAGTGCTGGGGTCCTGGGATGACCCATGCTGGGGTCCAGGGATGACCCATGCTGAGGTCCAGGGCTGACCCATGCTGAGGTTCTGGGACTGACCAGTGCTGGGGTCTGGGTTTGTCCAGTGCTGGGGTCCTGGGATGACCCTTGCTGGGATGGGCGTGTCCAATGAAGGGGTCCCGGGATGACCAAGCACATTGTTGCATCTAATTCCGGCTCAGTTGTTGAAAGTCCGAGGATGGAGTCACAGATTGAGCTGGGAGTTCTGTAGCACAGGGAAGACCACAAATTTCACAATATGTTGTGTGGCTTACAGTGGTTCAAATTATACAACTGCCTAATATACAGTAGAGCAGAACTTCAAGGGTTAAATTATGTTGCCACACTCCCATGTTGCCATATTCCTATGTTGGCATGTTCCTATGTTGCCATGCTCCCATGTTGCCATGTTCCTATGTTGCCATGTTCCTATGTTGGCATGTTCCTATGTTGCCATGCTCCCATGTTGCCATGTTCCTATGTTGCCATGTTCCTATGTTGCCATGCTCCTGTGTTGCCATGTTCCTGTGTTGCCATGTTCCTATGTAGCCATGTTGCCATGCTCCCGTGTTGCCATGTTCCCGTGTTGCCATGTTCCTGTGTTGCCATGTTCCTATGCTCCCGTGTTGCCACACTCCCATTTTGCCACGTTCCCATGTTGCCATGCTCCCGTGTTGCCATGCTCGCGTGTTGCCATGCTCCCGTGTTGCCATGTTCCCGTGTTGCCATGTTCCCATGTTGCCATGCTCCCGTGTTGCCATGTTCCCATGTTGCCATGCTCCCGTGTTGCCATGTTCCCGTGTTGCCATGCTCCCATGTTGCCATGCTCCCGTGTTGCCATGTTCCCGCGTTGCCATGCTCCCGTGTTGCCATGCTCCCGTGTTGCCATGCTCCCGTGTTGCCATGTTCCCGTGTTGCCATGTTCCCGTGTTGCCATGTTCCCGTGTTGCCATGCTCCTATGTTGCCATGTTCCTATGTTGCCATGCTCCCGTGTTGCTATGTTCCCGTGTTGCCACGCTGCCACGTTGCCAGGCAGCCATGCTCCACTGTCAATGATGACGTTCACACAGCACTAGGGTGCAAGCCTGTTTGTAACTATTGTTTTTTAGAATGTGGACACTTCCCCTGCTATGAGACAGCCTCAGATATCGAAGAGTGTGAACACACTGTGGGAATTCCTGAAAATCTGCTAGCGACAGTGGGACACTCCAGCGAATGCGGAAATTTGGAGACAGTAGTAATCAGGTGGAATCCCAGTAGGTTTGGTAAGCCGGTGTCAAAACCTCCAAATGTTCCTGAAATACTCGAATGTTTAACAATTAGCCTGTGGCTAAACCTAAACTCAGCTCCTCCATCACCCACACACAGCCTGTCCCACTCTCAGATACCAGCTCCTCCATCACCCACACACAGCCTGTCCCACTCTCAGATACCAGCTCCTCCATTACCCACACACAGCCTGTCCCACTCTCAGATACCAGCTCCTCCATCACCCACACACAGTCTGTCCCACTCTCAGATACCAGCTCCTCCATCACCCACACACAGCCTGTCCCACTCTCAGATACCAGCTCCTCCATCACCCACACACAGCCTGTCCCACTCTCAGATACCAGCTCCTCCATCACCCACACACAGCCTGTCCCACTCTCAGATACCAGCTCCTCCATCACCCACACACAGCCTGTCCCACTCTCAGATACCAGCTCCTCCATCACCCACACACAGCCTGTCCCACTCTCAGATACCAGCTCCTCCATCACCCACACACACAGCCTGTCCCACTCTCAGATACCAGCTCCTCCATCACCCACACACAGCCTGTCCCACTCTCAGATACCTGCTCCTCCATCACCCACACACAGCCTGTCCCACTCTCAGATACCAGCTCCTCCATCACCCACACACAGCCTGTCCCACTCTCAGATACCAGCTCCTCCATCACCCACACACAGCCTGTCCCACTCTCAGATACCAGCTCCTCCATCACCCACACACAGCCTGTCACACTCTCAGATACCAGCTCCTCCATCACCCACACACAGCCTGTCCCACTCTCAGATACCAGCTTCTCCATCACCCACACACAGCCTGTCCCACTCTCAGATACCAGCTCCTCCATCGCCCACACACAGCCTGTCCCACTCTCAGATACCAGCTCCTCCATCACCCTCACACAGCCTGTCCCACTCTCAGATACCAGCTCCTCCATCACCCACACACACAGCCTGTCCCACTCTCAGATACCAGCTCCTCCATCACCCACACACAGCCTGTCCCACTCTCAGATACCAGCTCCTCCATCACCCACACACAGCCTGTCCCACTCTCAGATACCAGCTCCTCCATCGCCCACACACAGCCTGTCCCACTCTCAGATACCAGCTCCTCCATCACCCTCACACAGCCTGTCCCACTCTCAGATACCAGCTCCTCCGTCACCCACACACAGCCTGTCCCACTCTCACACACCAGCTCCTCCATCGCCCACACACAGCCTGTCCCACTCTCAGATACCAGCTCCTCCATCACCCACACACAGCCTGTCCCACTCTCAGATACCAGCTCCTCCATCACCCACACACAGCCTGTCCCACTCTCAGATACCAGCTCCTCCATCACCCACACACAGCCTGTCCCACTCTCAGATACCAGCTCCTCCATCACCCACACACACAGCCTGTCCCACTCTCAGATACCAGCTCCTCCATCACCCACACACAGCCTGTCCCACTCTCAGATACCAGCTCCTCCATCACCCACACAGCCTGTCCCACTCTCCGATACCAGCTCCTCCATCACCCACACACAGCCTGTCCCACTCTCCGATACCAGCTCCTCCATCACCCACACACAGCCTGTCCCACTCTCAGATACCAGCTCCTCCATCGCCCACACACAGCCTGTCCCACTCTCAGATACCAGCTCCTCCATCACCCACACACACAGCCTGTCCCACTCTCAGATACCAGCTCCTCCATCACCCACACACAGCCTGTCCCACTCTCAGATACCAGCTCCTCCATCACCCACACACAGCCTGTCCCACTCTCAGATACCAGCTCCTCCATCACCCACACACAGCCTGTCCCACTCTCAGATACCAGCTCCTCCATCACCCACACACAGACTGTCCCACTCTCAGATACCAGCTCCTCCATCACCCACACACAGCCTGTCCCACTCTCAGACACCAGCTCCTCCATCACCCACACACAGCCTGTCCCACTCTCAGATACCAGCTCCTCCATCGCCCACACACAGCCTGTCCCACTCTCAGATACCAGCTCCTCCATCACCCACACACACAGCCTGTCCCACTCTCAGATACCAGCTCCTCCATCACCCACACACAGCCTGTCCCACTCTCAGATACCAGCTCCTCCATCACCCACACACAGCCTGTCCCACTCTCAGATACCAGCTCCTCCATCACCCACACACAGCCTGTCCCACTCTCCGATACCAGCTCCTCCATCACCCTCACACAGCCTGTCCCACTCTCAGATACCAGCTCCTCCATCACCCACACACAGCCTGTCCCACTCTCAGATACCAGCTCCTCCATCACCCACACACAGCCTGTCCCACTCTCAGATACCAGCTCCTCCGTCACCCACACACAGCCTGTCCCACTCTCAGATACCAGCTCCTCCATCACCCACACACAGCCTGTCCCACTCTCAGATACCAGCTCCTCCATCACCCACACACAGCCTGTCCCACTCTCAGATACCAGCTCCTCCATCACCCACACACAGCCTGTCCCACTCTCAGATAATGATTTCTGAAGCTCTTTGTGTACACTGCTCCCTTGTTCTGTATTTAAAGGTGGCAGTCCCTTCGTGCTCAGCACGCTCCCATAAGCAGCACTGAGCTGAATGACCGCTTACTCTGCTTTTGGTGCTGTTGCTGGAGGAAGGAATTTTGACTGCAGGACCAGGATAACTCGCTGCTATTCCAATAGTGCCATGGGATCTTTAACATCACATGAACAGGCAGACGAGGCCTTGGTATAACATGTCATGGGAGGTATGGCCCCTCCGACAGTGCGGCGCTCCCTCAGTACCGCCCCTCCGATAGTACGGCGCTCCCTCAGTACCGCCCCTCCGACAGTGCGGAGCTCCCTCAGTACCGCCCCTCCGACAGTGCGGCACTCCCTCAGTGCCGCCCCTCCGACAGTGCGGCACTCCCTCAATACCGCCCCTCCGACAGTGCGGCGCTCCCACAGTACCGCCCCTCCGACAGTGAGGCGCTCCCTCAGTACTGCCCCTCCAACAGTGCGGCACTCCCTCAGTACCGCCCCTCCGACATTGCGGAGCTCCCTCAGTACTGCCCCTCCGACAGTGTGGAGCTCACTCAGCACTGCCCCTCCGACAGTGCGGAGCTCCCTCAGTACTGCCCCTCCAACAGTGCGGCGCTCCCTCAGTACTGCCCCTCCGACAGTGCGGCACTCCCTCAGTACCGCCCCTCCGACAGTGCGGCGCTCCCTCAGTACTGCCCCTCCGACAGTGCGGCACTCCCTCAGTACTGCCCCTCCGACAGTGCGGCACTCCCTCAGTACCGCCCCTCCGACAGTGCGGCGCTCCCTCAGTACTGCCCCTCCGACAGTGCGGCGCTCCCTCAGTACTGCCCCTCCGACAGTGCGGCACTCCCTCAGTACCGCCCCTCCGACAGTACGGCGCTCCCTCAGTACTGCCCCTCCGACAGTGCGGCGCTCCCTCAGTACCGACCCTCCCACAGTGTGACGCTCCCTCAGTACTGCCCCTCCGACAGTGCGGCGCTCCCTCAGTACTGCCCCTCCGACAGTGCGGCGCTCCCTCGGTACCGCCCCTCCGACAGTGCGGCGCTCCCTCAGTACTGCCCCTCCGACAGTGCGGCGCTCCCTCAGTACCGACCCTCCCACAGTGTGACGCTCCCTCAGTACTGCCCCTCCGACAGTGCGGCGCTCCCTCAGTACTGCCCCTCCGACAGTGCGGCGCTCCCTCGGTACCGCCCCTCCGACAGTGCGGCGCTCCCTCGGTACCGCCCCTCCGACAGTGCGGAGCTCCCTCAGTACCGCCCCTCCGACAGTGCGGCGCTCCCTCAGTACCGCCCCTCCGACAGTGCGGCGCTCCCTCAGTACTGCCCCTCCGACAGTGCGGCGCTCCCTCAGTACCGCCCCTCCGACAGTGCGGCGCTCCCTCAGTACTGCCCCTCCGACAGTGCGGCACTCCCTCAGTACCGCCCCTCCGACAGTGCGGCGCTCCCTCAGTACTGACCCTCCGACAGTGCGGCGCTCCCTCAGTACTGCCCCTCCGACAGTGCGGCGCTCCCACAGTACCGCCCCTCCGACAGTGCGGCGCTCCCTCAGTACTGCCCCTCCGACAGTGCGGCGCTCCCTCAGTACCGCCCCTCCAACAGTGCGGCGCTCCCTCAGTACTGCCCCTCCGACAGTGCGGCGCTCCCTCAGTACCGCCCCTCCGACAGTGCGGCGCTCCCTCAGTACTGCCCCTCCGACAGTGCGGCGCTCCCTCAGTACCGTCCCTCCGACAGTGCGGCGCTCCCTCAGTACTGCCCCTCCGACAGTGCGGCGCTCCCTCAGTACCGCCCCTCCGACAGTGCGGCGCTCCCTCAGTACTGCCCCTCCGACAGTGCGGCGCTCCCTCAGTACCGCCCCTCCGACAGTGCGGCGCTCCCTCAGTACTGCCCCTCCGACAGTGCGGCGCTCCCTCAGTACTGCCCCTCCGACAGTGCGGCGCTCCCTCAGTACCGCCCCTCCGACAGTGCGGCGCTCCCTCAGTACTGCCCCTCCGACAGTGCGGCGCTCCCTCAGTACCGCCCCGCCGACAGTGCGGCGCTCCCTCAGTACCGCCCCTCCGACAGTGCGGCGCTCCCTCAGTACTGCCTCTCCGACAGTGCGGCCCTCCCTCAGTATTGGCTGATTTTTGTTGTGTGTTTGTGTTTGGACTTCTGACCTTCTCGATCTCATGCTCACTGCAACAACCTTTCCTTGGGACTCAGAATTAAACACTGATATCTCAGTTGATTTAACTCTTGGTACATTTGATTTCAGGAATTACATTCTTGCAAGGATTCCAGGTGAGAGTCCGCGCCATTGACAGCTGGAACACTTACTCCGAGTGCAGGCAGCTCGATATCAACCGGGGAGCAGTGCTGAGCTCGGAGCTGGTGAGCCGAACCTTCATTATCTCTCATTGTTGGGTGCGGGAAGATTATCGAGATCCAGGAACCAAGGGACACGCTGATATCACGCTCTGATTAACAGTTCAATCTTTCTCAAATGTGCCAACAGATCTGTTTTTAGAAACTAATGTGTGTTTATACTGAAACAGTAGGGGGCGATCTCCTGCAATTCGGGTTAAGGTGCAGTGAGTAGGTAGCTTTACTCTGTATCTAACCCGTGCTGTACCTGTCCTGGGAGTGTTTGATGGGGACAGTGTAGAGGGAGCTTTACTCTGTATCTAACCCCGTGCTGTACCTGCCCTGGGAGTGTTTGATGGGACAGTGTAGAGGGAGCTTTACTCTGTATCTAACCCATGCTGTACCTGCCCTGGGAGTGTTTGATGGGACAGTGTAGAGGGAGCTTTACTCTGTATCTAACCCGTGTTGTACCTGCCCTGGGAGTGTTTGATGGGGACAGTGTAGAGGGAGCTTTACTCGGCATCTAACCCATGCTGTACCTGCCCTGGGAGTGTTTGATGGGACAGTGTAGAGGGAGCTTTACTCTGTATCTAACCCGTGCTGTACCTGCCCTGGGAGTGTTTGATGGGACAGTGTAGAGGGAGCTTTACTCTGTATCTAACCCGTGCTGTACCTGCCCTGGGAGTGTTTGATGGGACAGTGTAGAGGGAGCTTTACTCTGTATCTAACCCCGTGCTGTACCTGCCCTGGGAGTGTTTGATGGGACAGTGTAGAGGGAGCTTTACTCTGTATCTAACCCGTGCTGTACCTGCCCTGGGAGTGTTTGATGGGACAGTGTAGAGGGAGCTTTACTCTGTATCTAACCCGTGCTGTACCTGCCCTGGGAGTGTTTGATGGGACAGTGTAGAGGGAGCTTTACTCTGTATCTAACCCGTGCTGTACCTGCCCTGGGAGTGTTTGATGGGACAGTGTAGAGGGAGCTTTACTCTGTATCTAACCCGTGCTGCACCTGTCCTGGGAGTGTTTGATGGGACAGTGTAGAGGGAGCTTTACTCTGCATCTAACCCATGCTGTACCTGCCCTGGGAGTGTTTGATGGGACAGTGTAGAGGGAGCTTTACTCTGTATCTAACCCCGTGCTGTACCTGCCCTGGGAGTGTTTGATGGGACAGTGTAGAGGGAGCTTTACTCTGTATCTAACCCATGCTGTACCTGCCCTGGGAGTGCTTGATGGGACAGTGTAGAGGGAGCTTTACTCTGTATCTAACCCATGCTGTACCTGCCCTGGGAGTGTTTGATGGGGACAGTGTAGAGGGAGCTTTACTCTGTATCTAACCCGTGCTGTACCTGCCCTGGGAGTGTTTGATGGGGACAGTGTAGAGGGAGCTTTACTCTGTATCTAACCCGTGCTGTACCTGCCCTGGGAGTGTTTGATGGGACAGTGTAGAGGGAGCTTTACTCTGTATCTAACCCATGCTGTACCTGCCCTCGGAGTGTTTGATGGGACAGTGTAGAGGGAGCTTTACTCTGTATCTAACCCGTGCTGTACCTGCCCTGGGAGTGTTTGATGGGACAGTTTAGAGGGAGCTTTACTCTGTATCTAACCCGTGCTGTACCTGCCCTGGGAGTGTTTGATGGGACAGTGTAGAGGGAGCTTTACTCTGTATCTAACCCCGTGCTGTACCTGCCCTGGGAGTGTTTGATGGGACAGTGTAGAGGGAGCTTTACTCTGTATCTAACCCGTGCTGTACCTGCCCTGGGAGTGTTTGATGGGCCAGTGTAGAGGGAGCTTTACTCTGTATCTAACCCGTGCTGTACCTGCCCTGGGAGTGTTTGATGGGGACAGTGTAGAGGGAGCTTTACTCTGTATCTAACCCGTGCTGTACCTGCCCTGGGAGTGTTTGATGGGACAGTGTAGAGGGAACTTTACTCTGTATCTAACCCGTGCTGTACCTGCCCTGGGAGTGTTTGATGGGACAGTGTAGAGAGAGCTTTACTCTGTATCTAACCCGTGCTGTACCTGCCCTGGGAGTGTTTGATGGGGACAGTGTAGAGGGAGCTTTACTCTGTATCTAACCCGTGCTGTACCTGCCCTGGGAGTGTTTGATGGGACAGTGTAGAGGGAGCTTTACTCTGTATCTAACCCGTGCTGTACCTGCCCTGGGAGTGTTTGATGGGGACAGTGTAGAGGAAGCTTTACTCTGTATCTAACCCGCGCTGTACCTGCCCTGGGAGTGTTTGATGGGACAGTGTAGAGGGAGCTTTACTCTGTATCTAACCCCGTGCTGTACCTGCCCTGGGAGTGTTTGATGGGGACAGTGTAGAGGGAGCTTTACTCTGTATCTAACCCGTGCTGTACCTGCCCTGGGAGTGTTTGATGGGACAGTGTAGAGGGAGCTTTACTCTGTATCTATCCCCATGCTGTAACTGCCCTGGGAGTGTTTGATGGGGACAGTGTAGAGGGAGCTTTACTCTGTATCTAACCCGTGCTGTACCTGCCCTGGGAGTGTTTGATGGGGACAGTGTAGAGGGAGCTTTACTCTGTATCTAACCCGTGCTGTACCTGCCCTGGGAGTGTTTGATGGGACAGTGTAGAGGGAGCTTTACTCTGTATCACACCCGTGCTGTACCTGCCCTGGGAGTGTTTGATGGGGACAGTGTAGAGGGAGCTTTACTCTGTATCTAACCCATGCTGTACCTGCCCTGGGAGTGTTTGATGGGACAGTGTAGAGGGAGCTTTACTCTGTATCTAACCCCGTGCTGTACCTGCCCTGGGAGTGTTTGATGGGACAGTGTAGAGGGAGCTTTACCCTGTATCTAACCCGTGCTGTACCTCCCCTGGGAGTGTTTGATGGGACAGTGTAGAGGGAGCTTTACCCTGTATCTAACCCCGTGCTGTACCTGCCCTGGGAGTGTTTGATGTGACAGTGTAGAGGGAGCTTTACTCTGTATCTAACCCCGTGCTGTACCTGCCCTGGGAGTGTTTGATGGGGACAGTGTAGAGGGAGCTTTACTCTGTATCTAACCCCGTGCTGTACCTGCCCTGGGAGTGTTTGATGGGACAGTGTAGAGGGAGCTTTACTCTGTATCTAACCCCGTGCTGTACCTGCCCTGGGAGTGTTTGATGGGGACAGTGTAGAGGGAGCTTTACTCTGTATCTAACCCCGTGCTGTACCTGCCCTGGGAGTGTTTGATGGGGACAGTGTAGAGGGAGCTTTACTCTGTATCTAACCCGTGCTGTACCTGCCCTGGGAGTGTTTGATGGGACAGTGTAGAGGGAGCTTTACTCTGTATCTCACCCATGCTGTACCTACCCTGGGAGTGTTTGATGGGGACAGTGTAGAGGGAGCTTTACTCTGTATCTAACCCGTGCTGTAGCTGCCCTGGGAGTGTTTGATGGGACAGTGGAGAGGGAGATTTACTCTGTATCTAACCCCGTGCTGTACGTGACCTGGGAGTGTTTGATGGGGACAGTGTAGAGGGAGATTTACTATGTATCTAAACCCGTGCTGTACCTGACCTGGGAGTGTTTGATGGGACAGTGTAGAGGGAGCTTTACTCTGTATCTAACCCGTGCTGTACCTACCCTGGGACTGTTTGATGGGACAGTGTAGAGGGAGCTTTACTCTGTATCTAACCCCATGCTGTATCTGCCCTGGGAGTGTTTGATGGGGACAGTGTAGAGGGAGCTTTACTCTGTATCTAACCCGTGCTGTACCTGCCCTGGGAGTGTTTGATGGGACAGTGTAGAGGGAGCTTTACTCTGTATCTAACCCGTGCTGTACCTGCCCTGGGAGTGTTTGATGGGACAGTGTAGAGGGAGCTTTACTCTGTATCTAACCCCGTGCTGTACCTGCCCTGGGTGTGTTTGATGGGGACAGTGTAGAGGGAGCTTTACTCTGTATCTAACCCCGTGCTGTACCTGCCCTGGGAGTGTTTGATGGGACAGTGTAGAGGGAGCTTTACTCTGTATCTAACCCCGTGCTGTACCTGCCCTGGGAGTGTTTGATGGGGACAGTGTAGAGGGAGCTTTACTCTGTATCTAACCTGTGCTGTACCTGCCCTGGGAGTGTTTGATGGGGACAGTGTAGAGGGAGCTTTACTCTGTATCTAACCCCGTGCTGTACCTGCCCTGGGAGTGTTTGATGGGGACAGTGTAGAGGGAGCTTTACTCTGTATCTAACCCCGTGCTGTGCCTGCCCTGGGAGTGTTTGATGGGACAGTGTAGAGGGAGCTTTACTCTGTATCTAACCCCGTGCTGTACCTGCCCTGGGAGTGTTTGATGGGGACAGTGTAGAGGGAGCTTTACTCTGTATCTAACCTGTGCTGTACCTGCCCTGGGAGTGTTTGATGGGGACAGTGTAGAGGGAGCTTTACTCTGTATCTAACCTGTGCTGTACCTGCCCTGGAAGTGTTTGATGGGGACAGTGTAGAGGGAGCTTTACTCTGTATCTAACCCATGCTGTACCTGCCCTGGGAGTGTTTGATGGGGACAGTGTAGAGGGAGCTTTACTCTGTATCTAACCCGTGCTGTACCTGCCCTGGGAGTGTTTGATGGGGACAGTGTAGAGGGAGCTTTACTCTGTATCTAACCCGTGCTGTACCTACCCTGGGAGTGTTTGATGGGACCGTATGGAGGGAGTTTACTCTGTCTCTAACCCCGTGCTGTACCTGCCCTGGGAGTGTTTGATGGGACTGTATGGAGGGAGTTTACTGTGTAAGTGTTTCTCTGGGTCTTTGAGATTTAGCAGCTCTCTGTCCCTCATTCTCTCTTGCTTCAGGTGATTGAGGCGATATTCTGTGTACCTCCGGAGTCACAGTATTTGATCAGTGTGAACGTGTACCCGATTCCTCCAGGACAGCAGCAGGAAGCACGTATCATCCAGTATCAAACGAAGCGTGAGTCCACTTCAAGTCAAGTTCTAAGCAGTACAAAGACAAAATACTGCGGATGCTGGAAATCTGAATAAAAACAGAAAATGCTGGAATGCCCAGCAGGTCAGGCAGCATCTGCGGAGAGAGAAACAGAGTTCACGTTTCAGGTCGATGACCCTTCATCAGAACTGGAAAAAGTTGGAGATGTAACAGATTTTAAGCAAGTGTAGTGGCAGAGAAAGGGGGGAGAGGAGGAGAGGAAAGTACAAAAGGGGAAGGTGTGTGATTGGGCGGAAGGCAGGAGAGATTAAATGACAAGCGGATCGATGGTGCAAGGTGAAAGGAGACGGTCATTGGAACAAGTAAAGAAACAGGAGGTGGATCTAGAGGAGATGTAAATGGGAATCGCAGAATCATCAACAGCTACCGTCCGGAAATAATGGGAGCAATGGTTGTGATCTGAAATTGTTGAACTCAATGAGTCCGGAAGGCTGTAAAGTGTCTAATCGAAAGATGAGGTGCTGTTCCTCGAGTTTAGGTTGAGCTTCATTGGAACAGGGCAAGAGGCCGAGGACAGAGAGGTCAGAGTGGGAGTGAAGCGGAGAATTAAAATGACAGGCGACCGGAAGCTCGGGGTCACACTCGTGGACTGAATGGAGGTGTTCCGCAAAGCGGTGGCCCAATCTGCGATTGGTCTCCCTAATGTAGAGGAAACCACATCGTGAGCAGCGAATACAGTAATACTAGATTGCAAGAAGTACAAGTGAATCGCTGTTTCACCTGGAAGGGGTGTTTGGGGCCCTGGACAGTGGGAAGGGAGCAGGTAAAAGGGCAGGTGTATCTCCTGCGCTTGCACGGGAAGGTGCCGTGGGAAAGGGAGGGGGTTTTGGGGTGATAGAGGAGTGGACCAGGGTGTCGCGGAGGGAGCGGTCCCTCTGGAATGCTGAAAGGGGAGGGAAGGGGAAGATGTGTTTGGTGGTGGGATCACGCTGGAGGTGGTGGAAATGGCGGAGGATGATCCGTTGAATGTGGAGGCTGGTGGGGTGAAAGGTGAGGACAAGGGGAACCCTATCGTGGTTCTGGGAGGGAGGGGAAGGGGTGAGAGCAGAAGTGCGGGAAATGGAACGGATACGGTCGAGGGCCGTGTCAACCACGATGGAGGGGAATCCTCGGTTGAGGAAAAAGGAAGACATGTCGGAAGCACTGGTATGGAAGGTGGCATCGTCAGAACTGATGCGACGGAGATGGAGAAACTGGGAGAATAGAATCGAGTCCTTACAAGAAGCTCTGATCAGTGTTGTCCAATATGTCCACCATTCACATCATGAGGCCACATCGCAATCTGATCAGTAAATACAACATTAATAATAGGCAGATTCATTGGGCAGGTGATTGCTCCGGGTGTTGGATTAATCCTCACTCCAGGATTACCCTCACTCCGGGTTTACCCTCACTCCAGGTTACCCTCACTCCAGGTTACCCTCACTCAGGGCTTACCCTCACTCCGGGATTACCCTCACTCTGGGTTTACCCTCACTCCGGGTTTACCCTCACTCCAGGTTACCCTCACTCCAGGTTACCCTCACTCTGGGTTTACCCTCACTCCGGGTTTCCCTCACTCTGGGTTTACCCTCACTCCGGGTTTCCCTCACTCTGGGTTTACCCTCACTCCGGGTTTCCCTCACTCTGGGTTTACCTTCACTCCGGGTTTACCCTCACTCCAGGTTTCCCTCACTCCGGGTTTCTCTCACTCCGGGTTTCCCTCACTCTGGGTTTACCCTCACTCCGGGTTTACCCTCACTCCAGGTTTCCCTCACTCCGGGTTTCTCTCACTCTGGGTTTACCCCCACTCCGGGTTTCCCTCACTCCGGGTTTCTCTCACTCCGGGTTTCCCTCACTCTGGGTTTACCCCCACTCCGGGTTTACCCTCACTCCGGGTTTACCCTCACTGGGGGTTTACCCTCACTCCGGGTTTACCCTCACTGGGGGTTTACCCTCACTCCGGGTTTACCCTCACTCCGGGATTACCCTCACTCTGCGTTTACCCTCACTCCGGGTTTACCCTCACTCCGGGTGTTGGAACACTTCCCTAACAACCTTTTGCCTCTTTTTCTCCGCAGGTGCTGCTTACACTGAGACTGCATTTAACTCAGGTAACTGAAGTCCGGTGTTATTGTATTTATAACCAGTCTGCCAGTACATTTACCCCAGAGACCGTGAGGTGCCGGTACATTTACCCCAGAGACCGTGCGGTGCCGGTACAGTTACCCCGGAGACGGTGAGGGGCCGGTACATTTACCCCGGAGACCGTGAGGTGCCGGTACATTTACCCCGGAGACCGTGTGGTGCCGGTACATTTACCCCCGAGACCGCGAGGTGCCGGTACATTTACCCCCGAGACCGTGAGGTGCCGGTACATTTACCCCGGAGACAGTGAGGTGCCGGTACATTTACCCTGGAGACCGTGAGGTGCCGGTACATTTACCCCAGAGACCGTGAGGTGCCGGTACAGTTACCCCGCAGACCGTGAGGTGCCGGTACATTTACCCCGGAGACCGTGAGGTGCCGGTACATTTACCCCGGAGACCGTGAGGTGCCGGTACAGTTACCCCAGAGACCGTGAGGTGCCGGTACATTTACCCCGGAGACCGTGAGGTGCCGGTACATTTACCCCGGAGACCGTGAGGTGCCGGTACAGTTACCCCAGAGACCGTGAGGTGCCGGTACAGTTACCCCGCAGACCGTGAGGTGCCGGTACATTTACCCCGGAGACCGTGAGGTGCCGGTACATTTACCCCGGAGACCGTGAGGTGCCGGTACAGTTACCCCAGAGACCGTGAGGTGCCGGTACATTTACCCCGGAGACTGTGAGGTGCCGGTACAGTTACCCCGAGACCGTGAGGTGCTGGTACATTTACCCCGGAGACCGTGAGATGCCGGTACATTTACCCCGGAGACCGTGAGATGCCGGTACATTTACCCCGGAGACCGTGAGGTGCCGGTACAGTTACCCCGGAGACCGTGAGGTGCCAGTACATTTACCCCAGAGACCGTGAGGTGCCGGTACATTTTCCCCAGAGACCGTGAGGTGCCGGTACATTTACCCCGGAGACCGTGAGGTGCCGGTACAGTTACTCCAGAGACCGTGAGGTGCTGGTACATTTACCCCGGAGACCGTGAGGTGCCGGTACATTTACCCCGGAGATCGTGAGATGCCGGTACATTTACCCCGGAGACCGTGAGGTGCCGGTACAGTTACTCCAGAGACCGTGAGGTGCTGGTACATTTATCCCAGAGACCGTGAGGTGCCGGTACATTTACCCCGGAGACCGTGAGGTGCCGGTACATTTACCCCGGAGACCGTGAGGTGCCGGTACAGTTACTCCAGAGACCGTGAGGTGCTGGTACATTTACCCCGGAGACCGTGAGGTGCCGGTACATTTACCCCGGAGATCGTGAGATGCCGGTACATTTACCCCGGAGACCGTGAGGTGCCGGTACATTTACCCCGCAGACTGTGAGGTGCCGGTACAGTTACCCCGGAGACCGTGAGGTGCCGGTACATTTACCCCGGAGACCGTGAGGTGCCAGTACATTTACCCCAGAGACCGTGAGGTGCCGGTACATTTTCCCCAGAGACCGTGAGGTGCCGGTACATTTACCCCGGAGACCGTGAGGTGCCGGTACAGTTACTCCAGAGACCGTGAGGTGCCGGTACATTTACCCCAGAGACCGTGAGGTGCCGGTACATTTACCCCGGAGATCGTGAGATGCCGGTACATTTACCCCGAAGACCGTGAGGTGCCGGTACATTTACCCCGCAGACCGTGAGGTGCCGGTACAGTTACCCCGGAGACCGTGAGGTGCCGGTACAGTTACCCCGGAGACCGTGAGGGGCCGGTACATTTACCCCGGAGACCGTGAGGTGCCGGTACATTTACCCCCGGAGACCGTGAGGTGCCGGTACATTTACCCCCGGAGACCGTGAGGTGCCGGTACATTGACCCCCGGAGACCGTGAGGTGCCGGTACATTTACCCCCGGAGACCGTGAGGTGCCGGTACATTTACCCCGGAGACCGTGAGGTGCCGGTAGATTTACCCCGGAGACCGTGAGGTGCCGGTACATTTACCCCGTAGACCGTGAGGTGCCGGTACATTTACCCCGGAGACCGTGAGGTGCCGGTACAGTTACCCCGGAGACCGTGAGGTGCCGGTACATTTACCCCGGAGACCGTGAGGTGCCAGTACATTTACCCCAGAGACCGTGAGGTGCCGGTACAGTTACCCCGGAGACCGTGAGGTGTCGGTACATTTACCCCAGAGACCGTGAGGTGCCGGTACATTTACCCCGGAGACTGTGAGATGCCGGTACATTTACCCCGGAGACCGTGAGATGCCGGTGCAGTTACCCCGGAGACCGTGAGGTGTCGTTACATTTACCCCGGAGACGGTGAGGTGCCGGTACATTTACCCCGGAGACCGTGAGATGCCGGTACATTTACCCCGGAGACGGTGAGGTGCCGGTACAGTTACCCCGGAGACCATGAGGTGCCGGTACATTTACCCCGGAGACCGTGAGGTGCCGGTACATTTACCCCGGAGACCGTGAGGTGCCGGTACATTTACCCCAGAGACCGTGAGGGGCCGGTACAGTTACCCCGGAGACCGTGAGGTGCCGGTACATTTACCCCGGAGACCGTGAGGTGCCGGTACATTTACCCTGGAGACCGTGAGGTGCCGGTACATTTACCCCAGAGACCGTGAGGTGCCGGTACATTTACCCCGGAGAACATGAGGTGCCAGTACATTTACCCCGGAGACCGTGAGGTGCCGGTACATTTACCCCAGAGACCGTGAGGTGCCGGTACATTTACCCCAGAGACCGTGAGGGGCCGGTACATTTACCCCCGGAGACCGTGAGGTGCCGGTACATTTACCCCGGAGACCGTGAGGTGCCGGTACATTTACCCTGGAGACGGTGAGGTGCCGGTACATTTACCCCAGAGACCGTGAGGTGCCGGTACATTTACCCCGGAGACCGTGAGGTGCCGGTACATTTACCCCGGAGACCGTGAGGTGCCGCTACATTTACCCCGGAGACCGTGAGGTGCCGGTACATTTACCCCAGAGACCGTGAGGTGCCGGTACATTTACCCCAGAGACCGTGAGGTGCCGGTACATTTACCCCGGAGACTGTGAGGTGCCGGTAGATTTACCCAGGAGACCGTGAGGTGCCGGTACATTTACCCCGGAGACCGTGAGGTGCCGGTACATTTACCCCGGAGACCGTGAGGTGCCGGTACATTTAACCCAGAGACCGTGAGGTGCCGGTACATTTACCCCGGAGACCGTGAGGTGCCGGTACATTTTCCCCGGAGACCGTGAGGTGCCGGTACATTTACCCCGGAGACCGTGAGGTGTCGGTACATTTACCCCGGAGACCGTGAGGTGCCGGTACATTTACCCCAGAGACCGTGAGGTGCCGGTACATTTACCCCCGAGACCGTGAGGGGCCGGTACATTTACCCCGGAGACCATGAGGTGCCGGTACATTTTCCCCGGAGACCGTGAGGTGCCGGTACATTTACCCCCGAGACCGTGAGGTGCCGGTACATTTACCCCAGAGACGGTGAGGTGCCGGTACATTTACCCCGGAGACCGTGAGGTGCCGGTACATTTACCCCGGAGACCGTGAGGTGCCGGTACATTTACCCCAGAGACCGTGAGGTGCCGGTACATTTACCCCGGAGACCGTGAGGTGTCGGTACATTTACCCCGGAGACCGTGAGGTGCCGGTACATTTACCCCAGAGACCGTGAGGTGCCGGTACATTTACCCCCGAGACCGTGAGGGGCCGGTACATTTACCCCGGAGACCGTGAGGTGCCGGTACATTTTCCCCGGAGACCGTGAGGTGCCGGTACATTTACCCCCGAGACCGTGAGGTGCCGGTACATTTACCCCAGAGACGGTGAGGTGCCGGTACATTTACCCCGGAGACCGTGAGGTGCCGGTACATTTACCCCGGAGACCGTGAGGTGCCGGTACATTTACCCCAGAGACCGTGAGGTGCCGGTACATTTACCCCAGAGACCGTGAGGTGCCGGTACATTTACCCCGGAGACCGTGAGGTGCCGGTACATTTACCCCAGAGACCGTGAGGTGCCGGTACATTTACCCCGGAGACCGTGAGGTGCCGTTACATTTACCCCAGAGACCGTGAGGTGCCGGTACATTTACCCCCGAGACAGTGAGGTGCCGGTACATTTACCCCGGAGTCCGTGAGGTGCCGGTACATTTACCCCGGAGACCATGAGGTGCCGGTACATTTACCCCAGAGACTGTGAGGTGCCGGTACATTTACCCCAGAGACCGTGAGGTGCCGGTACATTTACCCTGGAGACCGTGAGGTGCCGGTACATTTACCCCGGAGACGATGAGGTGCCGGTACAGTTACCCCGGAGACCGTGAGGTGCCGGTAGATTTACCCCCGAGACCGTGAGGTGCCGGTACATTTACCCCGGAGACCGTGAGGTGCCGGTACATTTACCCCGGAGACCGTGAGGTGCCGGTAGATTTACCCCCGAGACCGTGAGGTGCCGGTACATTTACCCCGGAGACTGTGAGATGCCGGTACATTTACCCCGGAGACCGTGAGATGCCGGTGCAGTTACCCCGGAGACCGTGAGGTGGCGGTACATTTACCCCAGAGACCGTGAGGTGCCGGTACATTTACCCCAGAGACCGTGAGGTGTCGGTACATTTACCCCGGAGACGGTGAGGTGCCGGTACATTTACCCCAGAGACCGTGAGGTGCCGGTACATTTACCCCAGAGACCGTGAGGTGCCGGTACATTTACCCCAGAGACCGTGAGATGCCGGTACATTTACCCCGGAGACGGTGAGGTGCCGGTACATTTACCCCGGAGATGGTGAGGTGCCGGCACATTTACCCCGGAGACCGCGAGGTGCTGTACAGCCTCTCCTGACTTGAAGCAATTACTAGAGATGAAGAAAGATGCATGAGCTGGTGTTTATTGAGCCGAACTGACCAGCAGGGTCCCAGGTCACATCCTCGGCCTCTCCTGAGTTAGTGGGGTGTGGGGTGACAGGTCTTCCACTGCCCTCAGAGCCCCAGCGTTAGGCAGGAGGGAGCTCAGCCAGGGTTCCTCCTCCTGTTCAGTGGCCAGTGACTTCTGCTGGAAAGTAGGCGTGTGTGAGCGTGTGTGTGTGAGCATTCATGTGTATGAGAGTATGAGCATGTGAGCATGCATGTTTGCGAGTGTTCATGTGTGAGTGAGCATGCATATGTGAACGTGTGTGCATGTGAGTGAGCGAGTGAGCGCGTGCATGTGTATGTGGGGGGGTATGTGAGTGTCCATGTGAGTGAGCGAGTGAGCGCGTGCGTGTGTGTGTGTGTGTGAGCGAGTGAGCGCGTGTGGTGTGTGTGTGGGGGGGTGTGTGTGAGCGAGTGAGCGCATGCGGTGTGTGTGTGAGCGAGTGAACGCATGCGGTGTGTGTGGGGGGTGTGTGAGCGAGTGAGCGAGTGAGCGCGTGCGGTGTGTGTGTGAGCGAGTGAGCGTGTGCGGTGTGTGTATGAGCGAGTGAGCGCGTGCGGTGTGTGTGTGTGAGCGAGTGAGCGCGTGCGGTGTGCGTGTGAGCACGTGCGGTGTGTGAGCACATGCGGTGTGTGTGTGAGCGAGTGAGCGCGTGCGGTGTGTGTGTGAGCGAGTGAGCGCGTGCGGTGTGTGTGTGAGCGAGTGAGCGCTTGTGGTGTGTGTGTGTGAGCGAGTGAGCGCGTGTGGTGTGTGTGTGAGCACGTGCGGTGTGTGAGCGCATGCGGTGTGTGTGTGAGCGAGTGAGCGCGTGCGGTGTGCGTATGAGCACGTGCGGTGTGTGAGCGCATGCGGTGTGTGTGTGAGCGAGTGAGCGCGTGCGGTGTGTGTGTGAGCGAGTGAGCGCGTGCGGTGTGTGTGTGAGCGAGTGAGCGCATGCGGTGTGTGTGTGAGCGAGTGAGCGCTTGTGGTGTGTCTGAGTGTGCATGCAGTGCGGGCGTTAGGCGAAGATTGGGTTCGGATTGCCCGTGATACTCGCAGGGTCAAAGTTCCTGCCGAAAAGCACTATCTGGTCTTTTGGGTGAGGTACTGGTGGGTTAGCTGGCACCCGGACCCCAGCGACTGTCGGAACGTCGAGGAACTGGTGAAGCTGTAAGTATGATGAATATTTAGTAATGCTGGTGTTCCCTGGCAGAGCTGTTAACCAGCATAGATGGGAGGTTGGCCAGTGGGCTGTTACTGTGGTCCCAGGACCCTCCCAGAATGGACTCAGTAAAGCGGAATCTCATCATCTTCTCTTTCAGATTGTGGTCGCCTGTTTGGGAACAGGAAGACGGAATGCCTGAGATGTGAGTTGTGTTCAGACAGCGTGAGCTCCGAGTCCGCTATGCATGTGACCAGGTTAAAGTATCATTTCAATATCGGACAGAGCCTCCTGGCTCCAGCCGGATTTCAGGCAGCCTCCATGCTGACACTTGCCCATCATTCAAAGGCTCCTGGTGGAGGCTGCAGTTAAATGCTGGGCCATTGGGTCCGACCGGTCCTTTATTTTATTCATCCTCGGGATGTGGGCATCGCTGGTAAAGCCAGCAATTATCGGCCATACCTAGTTGTCAGTGACCTCTGGTTGTCTGACCGGTGACCCTGGCTGTTCAGTGACCCCTGTCTGTCCAGTGACCCCTGTCTGTTCAATGACCTCTGTCTCTTCAGTGACCCCTGTCTCTTCAGTGACCCCTGTCTGTTCAGTGACCCTTGTCTGTTCAGTGACCCCTGACTGTTCAGTGACCCTTGTCTGTTCAGTGACCCTTGTCTGTTCAGTGACCCCTGTCTCTTCAGTGACCCCTGTCTGTTCAGTGACCCTTGTCTGTTCAGTGACCCCTGACTGTTCAGTGACCCCTGTCTGTTCAATGACCCCTGACTGTTCAATGACCCCTGTCTGTTCAATGACCCCTGACTGTTCAATGACCCCTGACTGTTCAATGACCCCTGACTGTTCAGTGACCCCTGTCTGCTCAATGACCCCTGTCTGTTCAATTACCCCTGTCTATTCAATGACCCCTGACTGTTCAGTGACCCCTGTCTGTTCAATGAGCCCTGTCCGGTGACCCTGTCCGTTCAATGACCCCTGTCTGTTCAGTGACCCCTGACTGTTCAGTGACCCCTGTCTGTTCAGTGACCCCTGACTGTTCAGTGACCCCTGTCTGTTCAATGACCCCTGGCTGTTCAGTGACCCCTGTCTGTTCAATGACCCCTGTCTGTTCAGTGACCCCTGACTGTTCAGTGACCCCTGTCTGTTCAATGACCCCTGTCTGTTCAATGACCCCTGTCTATTCAGTGACCCCTGACTGTTCAATGACCCCTGTCTGTTCAGTGACACCTGTCTATTCAGTGACCCCTGACTGTTCAATGACCCCTGGCCGGAGACCCTTGACCGTCTGGCCGGTGACCTCTGACTGTCTGGCCGGTGACCCTGTCTGTTCAGTGACCCCTGTCTGTTCAATGACCCCTGGCCGGAGGCCCTTGACCATCTGGCCAGTGACCCTGGCTGTCTGGGCGGTGACTCCTGATTGTCTGTTCAGTGACCCCTGACTGTTCAATGACCCCTGGCCGGAGGCCCTTGACCATCTGGCCAGTGACCCTGGCTGTCTGGGCGGTGACTCCTGACTGTCTGTTCAGTAACCCCTGTCTGTTCAGTGACCCCTGTCTGTTCAGTGACCCCTGACTGTTCAATGACCCCTGGCCGGAGACCCCTGACCATCTGGCCGGTGACCCTGGCTGTCTGGTCAGTGATACTATGGCCATGTTCCGGCCCAGTCTCTGGTTCCAAGCCTCTGAGGGTGCAGTTGTGAGCGACGGCGGTGCTGCGGTTGCAGGGCGAGTGGTCAAGTGTTGGACCCAGCCACAGAGGGAATGGATGGTGAAGCAAGATCAGGAGGGCAGGCAGTGGCCATGAGAGAAATGTGAACTCACGTGAGGCTGAGACCGGGCTCAGGGCCTTGCGTCTGGTAAACCGCTCGCCGTTCCCCCGAATGGTCAGATCACCTTTGACCCGATGCAGAGCGAGAGTCTGCTGAGTCTGTTTCCATTGGGACTGAAACTGTATTTTGTTCTGTGTCTCCATCAGCCTGGCTCCCAGAAAACGTCAGCTTTCAACAGGACTGGACCAGCGTAACCGTCACCTTCAATCCAGCACCCAACAGTTACGGCTTCAACACCTACCATATAAACTACGGGCAAGTGCCAAAGGGCAGGGTGAAGCCCGCCAGGTGGCAGCAGATATCTGTGGTACGTACCAGCAAACGAACTGTCCCGGTCACACCTTCCTGTCGAACACTGGGAATAATCCCGGTCACTCCGTCCTGTAGAACACTGGGAATATTCCCGGTCACACCTTCCTGTAGAACACTGGGAATATTCCCGGTCACACCTTCCTGTAGAACGCTGGGAATATTCCCCGGTCACGCCTTCCTGTAGAACACTGGGAATATTCCCGGTCACACCTTCCTGTAGAACACTGGGAATATTCCCGGTCACACCTTCCTGTAGAACACTGGGAATATTCCCGGTCACACCTTCCTGTAGAACACTGGGAATATTCCCGGTCACACCTTCCTGTAGAACGCTGGGAATATTCCCCGGTCACTCCTTCCTGTAGAACACTGGGAATAATCCCGGTCACTCCTTCCCATGGGGGGAATATTCCCGTCACACCTTCCTGTAGAACGCTGGGAATATTCCCGGTCACACCTTCCTGTAGAACACTGGGAATATTCCCAGTCACTCCTTCCTGTAGAACGCTGGGAATATTCCCGGTCACACCTTCCTGTAGAACACTGGGAATATTCCCGGTCACACCTTCCTGTAGAACACTGGGAATATTCCCAGTCACTCCTTCCCATGGGGGGAATATTCCCGGTCACACCTTCCCATGGGGGGAATATTCCCGGTCACACCTTCCCATGGGGGGAATATTCCCGGTCACACCTTCCCATGGGGGGAATATTCCCGGTCACACCTTCCCATGGGGGGAATATTCCCGGTCACACCTCCCCATGGGGGGAATATTCCCGGTCACACCTTCCTGTAGAACACTGGGAATATTCCCGGTCACACCTTCCTGTAGAACACTGGGAATATTCCCCGGTCACACCTTCCTGTAGAACACTGGGAATATTCCCGGTCACACCTTCCTGTAGAACACTGGGAATATTCCCGGTCACACCTTCCTGTAGAACGCTGGGAATATTCCCCGGTCACTCCTTCCTGTAGAACGCTGGGAATATTCCCGGTCACACCTTCCTGTAGAACACTGGGAATATTCCCGGTCACACCTTCCTGTAGAACACTGGGAATATTCCCGGTCACATCTTCCTGTAGAACACTGGGAATATTCCCGGTCACACCTTCCTGTAGAATGCTGGGAATATTCCCCGGTCACTCCTTCCTGTAGAACACTGGGAATAATCCCGGTCACTCCTTCCCATGGGGGGAATATTCCCGTCACACCTTCCTGTAGAACGCTGGGAATATTCCCGGTCACAACCTCCTGTAGAACACTGGGGATATTCCCAGTCACTCCTTCCTGTAGAACGCTGGGAATATTCCCGGTCACACCTTCCTGTAGAACACTGGGAATATTCCCGGTCACACCTTCCTGTAGAACACTGGGAATATTCCCGGTCACTCCTTCCCATGGGGGGAATATTCCCGGTCACACCTTCCCATGGGGGGAATATTCCCGGTCACACGTTCCCATGGGGGGAATATTCCCGGTCACACCTTCCCATGGGGGGAATACTCCCAGTCACACCTTCCCATGGGGGGAATATTCCCGGTCACACCTTCCCATGGGGGGGATATTCCCGGTCACACCTTCCCATGGGGGGAATATTCCCGGTCACACCTTCCCATGGGGGGGATATTCCCGGTGACACCTTCCCATGGGGGGAATATTCCCGGTTACACCTTCCCATGGGGGGAATATTCCCGGTCACACCTTCCCATGGGGGGGATATTCCCGGTCACACCTTCCCATGGGGGGCATATTCCCGGTCACACCTTCCTGTAGAACACTGGGAATATTCCCGGTCACACCTTCCTGTAGAACACTGGGATTATTCCCGGTCACACCTTCCTGTAGAACACTGGGATTATTCCCGGTTCCACCTTCCTGTAGAACACTGGGAATATTCCCAGTCACTCCTTCCTGTAGAACACTGGGAATATTCCCGGTCACACCTTCCTGTAGAACGCTGGGAATATTCCCCGGTCACACCTTCCTGTAGAACGCTGGGAATATTCCCCGGTCACTCCTTCCTGTAGAACGCTGGGAATATTCCCCGGTCACTCCTTCCTGTAGAACACTGGGAATAATCCCGGTCACTCCTTCCCATGGGGGGAATATTCCCGTCACACCTTCCTGTAGAACGCTGGGAATATTCCCGGTCACACCTTCCTGTAGAACACTGGGAATATTCCCAGTCACTCCTTCCTGTAGAACGCTGGGAATATTCCCGGTCACACCTTCCTGTAGAACACTGGGAATATTCCCCGTCACATCTTCCTGTAGAACACTGGGAATATTCCCGGTCACTCCTTCCCATGGGGGGAATATTCCCGGTCACACCTTCCCATGGGGGGAATATTCCCGGTCACACCTTCCCATGGGGGGAATATTCCCGGTCACACCTTCCCATGGGGGGAATATTCCTGGTCACACCTTCCCATGGGGGGAATATTCCCGGTCACACCTTCCCATGGGGGGGATATTCCCGGTCACACCTTCCCATGGGGGGAATATTCCCGGTCACACCTTCCCATGGGGGGGATATTCCCGGACACACCTTCCCATGGGGGGAATATTCTCGGTCACACCTTCCCATGGAGGAATATTCCCGGTCACGCCTTCCCATGGGGGGAATATTCCCGGTCACTCCTTCCCACGGGGGGAATATTCCCGGTCACACCTTCCCATGGGGGGAATATTCCCGGTCACACCTTCCCATGGGGGGAATATTCCCGGTCACACCTTCCCATGGGAGGAATATTCCCGGTCACACCTTCCCATGGGGGGAATATTCCCGGTCACACCTTCCCATGGGAGGAATATTCCCGGTCACACCTTCCCATGGGGGGAATATTCCCGGTCACTCCTTCCCATGGGGGGAATATTCCCGGTCACACCTTCCCATGGGGGGAATATTCCCGGACACACCTTCCCATGGGGGGAATATTCCCGGTCACTCCTTCCCATGTGGGGAATATTCCCGGTCACTCCTTCCCATGGGGGGAATATTCCCGGTCACTCCTTCCCATGGGGGGAATATTCCCGGTCACACCTTCCCATGGGGGGAATATTCCCGGTCACACCTTCCCATGGGGGGAATATTCCCGGTCACACCTTCCCATGGAGGAATATTCACGGTCACACCTTCCCATGGGGGGGAATATTCCCGGTCACTCCTTCCCATGGGGGGAATATTCCCGGTCACTCCTTCCCACGGGGGGAATATTCCCGGTCACTCCTTCCCATGGAGGAATATTCCCGGTCACTCCTTCCCACGGGGGGAATATTCCCGGTCACAGCTCCCCATGGGGGGAATATTCCCGGTCACACCTTCCCACGGGGGGAATATTCCCGGTCACTCCTTCCCATAGGGGGAATATTCCCGGTCACTCCTTCCCACGGGGGGACTATTCCCAGTCACTCCTTCCCATGGAGGAATATTCCCGGTCACTCCTTCCCACGGGGGGAATAGTCCCGGTCACAGCTTCCCATGGGGGGAATATTCCCGGTCACACCTTCCCACGGGGGGAATATTCCCGGTCACTCCTTCCCATAGGGGGAATATTCCCGGTCACACCTTCCCATGGGGGGAATATTCCCGGTCACACCTTCCCATGGGGGGAATATTCCCGGTCACTCCTTCCCATGGGGGGAATATTCCCGGTCTCACCTTCCCATGGGGGGAATATTCCCGGTCACACCTTCCCATGGGGGGAATATTCCCGGTCACTCCTTCCCATGGGGGGAATATTCCCGGTCACACCTTCCCATGGGGGGAATATTCCCAGTCACACCTTCCCATGGAGGAATATTCCCGGTCACACCTTCCCATGGGGGGAATATTCCCGGTCACTCCTTCCCATGGGGGGAATATTCCCGGTCACACCTTCCCATGGAGGAATATTGCTGGTCACTCCTTCCCATGGAGGAATATTCCCGGTCACTCCTTCCCATGGGGGGGATATTCCCGGTCACTCCTTCCCATGGGGGGAATATTCCCGGTCACACCTTCCCATGGGGGGAATATTCCCGGTCACTCCTTCCCATGGGGGGAATATTCCCGGTCACTCCTTCCCATGGGGGGAATATTCCTGGTCACACCTTCCCATGGAGGAATATTCCCGGTCACACCTTCCCATGGGGGAATATTCCCGGTCACTCCTTCCCACGGGGGGAATATTCCCGGTCACACCTTCCCACGGGGGGAATATTCCCGGTCACACCTTCCCATGGGGGAATATTCCCGGTCACACCTTCCCATGGGGGGAATATTCCTGGTCACACCTTCCCATGGGGGAATATTCCCGGTCACTCCTTCCCATGGGGGGAATATTCCCGGTCACACCTTCCCATGGGGGGAATATTCCCGGTCACACCTTCCCATGGGGGGAATATTCCCCGTCACACCTTCCCATGGGGGGAATATTCCCGGTCACACCTTCCCATGGGGGGGAATATTCCCGGTCACACCTTCCCATGGGGGGAATATTCCCGGTCACACCTTCCCATGGGGGGGATATTCCCGGTCACACCTTCCCATGGGAGGAATATTCCCGGTCACACCTTCCCATGGAGGGAATATTCCCGGTCACTCCTTCCCATGGGGGGAATATTCCAGGTCACACCTTCCCATGGGGGGAGTATTCCCGGTCACACCTTCCCATGGGGGGAATATTCCCGGTCACTCCTTCCCATGGAGGAATATTCCCGGTCACTCCTTCCCATGGGGGGGAATATTCCCGGTCTCACCTTCCCATGGAGGAATATTCCCGGTCACACCTTCCCATGGGGGGAATATTCCCGGTCACTCCTTCCCATAGGGGGAATATTCCCGGTCACTCCTTCCCACGGGGGGACTATTCCCAGTCACTCCTTCCCATGGAGGAATATTCCCGGTCACTCCTTCCCACGGGGGGAATAGTCCCGGTCACAGCTTCCCATGGGGGGAATATTCCCGGTCACACCTTCCCACGGGGGGAATATTCCCGGTCACTCCTTCCCATAGGGGGAATATTCCCGGTCACACCTTCCCATGGGGGGAATATTCCCGGTCACACCTTCCCATGGGGGGAATATTCCCGGTCACTCCTTCCCATGGGGGGAATATTCCCGGTCTCACCTTCCCATGGGGGGAATATTCCCGGTCACACCTTCCCATGGGGGGAATATTCCCGGTCACTCCTTCCCATGGGGGGAATATTCCCGGTCACACCTTCCCATGGGGGGAATATTCCCAGTCACACCTTCCCATGGAGGAATATTCCCGGTCACACCTTCCCATGGGGGGAATATTCCCGGTCACTCCTTCCCATGGGGGGAATATTCCCGGTCACACCTTCCCATGGAGGAATATTGCTGGTCACTCCTTCCCATGGAGGAATATTCCCGGTCACTCCTTCCCATGGGGGGGATATTCCCGGTCACTCCTTCCCATGGGGGGAATATTCCCGGTCACACCTTCCCATGGGGGGAATATTCCCGGTCACTCCTTCCCATGGGGGGAATATTCCCGGTCACTCCTTCCCATGGGGGGAATATTCCTGGTCACACCTTCCCATGGAGGAATATTCCCGGTCACACCTTCCCATGGGGGAATATTCCCGGTCACTCCTTCCCACGGGGGGAATATTCCCGGTCACACCTTCCCACGGGGGGAATATTCCCGGTCACACCTTCCCATGGGGGAATATTCCCGGTCACACCTTCCCATGGGGGGAATATTCCTGGTCACACCTTCCCATGGGGGAATATTCCCGGTCACTCCTTCCCATGGGGGGAATATTCCCGGTCACACCTTCCCATGGGGGGAATATTCCCGGTCACACCTTCCCATGGGGGGAATATTCCCTGTCACACCTTCCCATGGGGGGAATATTCCCGGTCACACCTTCCCATGGGGGGGAATATTCCCGGTCACACCTTCCCATGGGGGGAATATTCCCGGTCACACCTTCCCATGGGGGGGATATTCCCGGTCACACCTTCCCATGGGAGGAATATTCCCGGTCACACCTTCCCATGGAGGGAATATTCCCGGTCACTCCTTCCCATGGGGGGAATATTCCAGGTCACACCTTCCCATGGGGGGAATATTCCCGGTCACACCTTCCCATGGGGGGAATATTCCCGGTCACTCCTTCCCATGGAGGAATATTCCCGGTCACTCCTTCCCATGGAGGAATATTCCCGGTCACTCCTTCCCATGGGGGGGAATATTCCCGGTCTCACCTTCCCATGGAGGAATATTCCCGGTCACACCTTCCCATGGAGGAATATTCCCGGTCACACCTTCCCATGGGGGGAATATTCCCGGTCACTCCTTCCCATGGGCGGGAATATTCCCGGTCACTCCTTCCCATGGGGGGAATATTCCCGGTCACTCCTTCCCATGGGGGGAATATTCCCGGTCACACCTTCCCATGGGGGAATATTCCCGGTCACTCCTTCCCATGGGGGGAATATTCCCGGTCACTCCTTCCCATGGGGGGAATATTCCCGGTCACTCCTTCCCATGGAGGAATATTGCTGGTCACTCCTTCCCATGGAGGAATATTCCCGGTCACTCCTTCCCGTGGGGGGAATATTCCCGGTCACTCCTTCCCATGGGCGGGAATATTCCCGGTCACTCCTTCCCACGGGGGGAATATTCCCGGTCACACCTTCCCACGGGGGGAATATTCCCGGTCACACCTTCCCATGGGTGGGAATATTCCCGGTCACTCCTTCCCATGGGGGGAATATTCCCGGTCACTCCTTCCCATGGGGGGAATATTCCCGGTCACGCCTTCCCATGGGGGGAATATTCCCGGTCACACCTTCCCATGGGGGGAATATTCCCGGTCACGCCTTCCCATGGGGGGAATATTCCCGGTCACACCTTCCCATGGGCGGGGGAGATATATTCCCGGTCATGGGGTAAAATATTCCCAGTGCCTCCATTGTTCTGGGACAGAGCTCCTTTAAGCACTGGAGAAAGCCAAACATGCTCTGGGCTCCAGCTCCGAGGGTTATGCGGATTGATCCGAGTCTCTCCCGCTGGGCTGTGATCTAACCTCGGGTCCGAACAGAGCTCAGTGTCCACGGATACTCCGCCTTCGGGCAGTGCCGGCAGTAAATGCCGTGAACGCACCGTACACTGGAACGCTGTACAAATTTTCCCATATCACTTGTGTTGGATGATTGCAGTACCTGGCCAGGTGGGAGCGGGACTGATGTGTTGACATTGTGCATCTTATGTTCCAGCATTGCTGTTTGTCAGGGGTGACCAGTAATTCTAGGAGGCAGTGAATTTAACAGGCCAAAGCCTTTACTCCCACACCACCTTCACAAACTTCCTTCCTTCTGCTGGGAGAGGCGCTAATTCCTGCCCACTCCCCCAATGGGTTTTCCAGTGGGAATTCCCCATCGATAACCAGAAGCTTTCCCAGGAAAGGTTACTGATCTCCAGCGTGGCTCCTGCCCGCAGGCCAGAATGTTCCAGCTCTCTTGGAAACACTTGCCCCTGAAACATCGGACAGACTTTTCCCCAATCCATTGCGGATAAATGTTCTAATTCTGTTTGTTTTGTTCACACAGCCTCACGAAGGTGAAAGGGCAGTGACTGTGTCGCTCGGAGATCTGCAGCCAGGGTACAATTACAGTGTGATCGTGAGTTCCTGCACAGTCCTTACAGCACATGGGGCCATCTACCAATCGGGAGAGTCACTGTCGAGGGGAGTCGCTCAGGGATCTGGGCACAAAACTTGCACCAGATCAGAATCACTGCTGCAAGAAACAGACACCAACCATTCCTCACAAAGTCAAGCACTGATTCAGAAAGGCCCACAGCTCAGAGTTTGGGCTTTTAAACTTTAATCAAACCAGCGGTTGTTAATTTGTGTAGTTGAACACATTCACTGCAATCTGCAGCCTTCACTTTCTTAATGGCAGTGGAAACATAATTGGTTTCTTGGAATTAACTTTGAAAGCGGCGCGCAGCGTCAGTGTCTCTGTATTGTGATAGGAGTGTGTCAGGGTCTGTGTATTCTGATAGGAGTGTGTCCGGGTCTGTGTATTCTGATAGGAGTGTGTCCGGGTCTGTGTATTCTGATAGCAGTGTGTCCGGGTCTGTGTATTCTGATAGGAGTGTGTCTGGGTCTGTGTATTCTGATAGCAGTGTGTCAGGGTCTGTGTATTGTGATAGCAGTGTGTCAGGGTCTGTGTATTCTGATAGCAGTGTGTCCGGGTCTGTGTATTCTGATAGCAGAGTGTCAGGGTCTGTGTATTCTGATAGGAGTGTGTCTGGGTCTGTGTATTCTGATACCAGTGTGTCAGGGTCTGTGTATTCTGATAGCAGTGTGTCAGGGTCTGTGTATTCTGATAGCAGTGTGTCAGGGTCTGTGTGTTCTGATAGCAGTGTGTCAGGGTCTGTGTATTCTGATAGCTGTGAGTCAGGGTCTGTGTATTCTGATAGCAGTGTATCAGGGTCTGTGTATTCTGATAGCAGTGTGTCAGGGTCTGTGTATTCCGATAGCAGTGTGTCAGGGTCTGTGTGTTCTGATAGCAGTGTGTCCGGGTCTGTGTATTCTGATAGCAGTGTGTCAGGGTCTGTGTGTTCTGATAGCAGTGTGTCTGGGTCTGTGTATTCCGATAGCAGTGTGTCAGGGTCTGTGTATTCTGATAGCTGTGTGTCAGGGTCTGTGTATTCTGATAGCAGTGTGTCCGGGTCTGTGTATTCTGATAGCAGTGTGTCGGGGTCTGTGTATTCTGAAAGCAGTGTGTCAGGGTCTGTGTATTCTGATAGCAGTGTGTCAGGGTCTGTGTATTCTGATAGCAGTGTGTCAGGGTCTGTGTATTCTGATAGCAGTGTGTCAGGGTCTGTGTATTCTGATAGCAGTGTGTCAGGGTCTGTGTATTCTGATAGCAGTGTGTCAGGGTCTGTGTATTCTGATAGCAGTGTGTCAGAGTCTGTGTATTCTGATAGCAGTGTCTCAGGGTCTGTGTATTCTGATAGCAGTGTGTCAGGGTCTGTGTATTCTGATAGCAGTGTGTCAGGGTCTGTGTATTCTGATAGCAGTGTGTCCGGGTCTCTGTATTCTGATAGCAGTGTGTCAGGGTCTGTGTATTCTGATAGCAGTGTGTCCGGGTCTGTGTATTCTGATAGCAGTGTGTCCGGGTCTGTGTATTCTGATAGCAGTGTGTCCGGGCCTGTGTATTCTGATAGCAGTGTGTCAGGGTCTGTGTATTCTGATAGCAGTGTGTCCGGGTCTGTGTATTCTGATAGCAGAATGTTAGGGTCTGCGTATTCTGATAGCAGTGTGTCAGGGTCTGTGTATTCTGATAGCAGTGTGTCAGGGTCTGTGTATTCTGATAGCTGTGTGTCAGGGTCTGTGTATTCTGATAGCAGTATGTCAGGGTCTGTGTATTCTGATAGCAGTGTGTCAGGGTCTGTGTATTCTGATAGCAGTGTGTCCGGGTCTGTGTATTCTGATAGCAGTGTGTCCGGGTCTGTCTATTCTGATAGCAGTGTGTCAGGGTCTCTGTATTCCGATAGCAGTGTGTCAGGGTCTGTGTATTCTGATAGCAGTGTGTCAGGGTCTGTGTATTCTGACAGCTGTGTGTCAGGGTCTGTGTATTCTGATAGCAGTGTGTCAGGGTCTGTGTATTTTGATAGCAGTGTGTCCGGGTCTGTGTATTCTGATAGCAGTGTGTCCGGGTCTGTGTATTCTGATAGCAGTGTGTCAGGGTCTGTGTATTCTGATAGCAGTGTGTCAGGGTCTGTGTATTCTGATAGCAGTGTGTCAGGGCCTGTGTATTCTGATAGCAGTGTGTCGGGGTCTGTGTATTCTGAAAGAAGTGTGTCGGGGTCTGTGTATTCTGATAGCAGTGTGTCCGGGTCTCTGTATTCTGATAGCTGTGTGCTGTTTACCTGGGTCTGTGTATTCTGATAGCAGTGTGTCCGGGTCTGTGTATTCTGATAGCAGTGTGTCAGGGTCTGTGTATTCTGATAGCAGTGTGTCAGGGTCTGTGTATTGTGATAGCTGTGTGTCCGGGTCTGTGTATTCTGATAGCTGTGTGTCCGGGTCTGTGTATTGTGATAGCTGTGTGTTCGGGTCTGTGTATTCTGATAGCAGTGTGTCAGGGTCTGTGTTTTCTGATAGCCGTGTGTCCGGGTCTGTGTATTCTGATAGCAGTGTGTCAGGGTCTGTGTATTCTGATAGCAGTGTGTCAGGGTCTGTGTATTCTGATAGCAGTGTGTCCGGGTCTGTGTTTTCTGATAGCAGTGTGTCTGGGTCTGTGTATTCTGATAGCTGTGTGTCAGGGCCTGTGTATTCTGATAGCCGTATGCTGTTTATCTGGGTCTGTGTATTCTGATAGCAGTGTGTTAGGGCCTGTGTTTTCTGATAGCAGTGTGTCCGGATCTGTGTATTCTGATAGCTGTGCGTCAGGGTCTGTGTTTTCTGATAGCAGTGTGTCAGGGTCTGTGTATTCTGATAGCAGTTTGTCAGGGTCTGTGTATTCTGATAGCAGTGTGTCAGGGTCTGTGTTTCCTGATAGCAGTGTGACCGGGTCTGTGTATTCTGATAGCAGTGTGTCCGGGTCTGTGTATTCTGATAGCAGTGTGTCAGGGTCTGTGTTTTCTGATCGCAGTGTGTCAGGGTCTGTGTATTCTGATAGCAGTGTGTCAGGGTCTGTGTATTCTGAAAGCAGTGTGTCTGGGTCTGTGTTTTCTGAGAGCAGTGTGTCCGGGTCTGTGTATTCTGATAGCAGTGTGTCCGGGTCTGTGTATTCTGATAGCAGTGTGTCAGGTCTGTGTTTTCTGATAGCAGTGTGTCCGGGTCTGTGTATTCTGATAGCAGTGCGTCCGGGTCTGTGTATTCTGATAGCAGTGTGTCCGGGTCTGTGTATTCTGACAGCAGTGTGTCAGGGTCTGTGTATTCTGATAGCAGTGTGTCAGGGTCTGTGTTTTCTGATAGCTGTGTGTCTGGGTCTGTGTATTCTGACAGCAGTGTGTCCGGGTCTCTGTATTCTGATAGCAGTATGACAGGGTCTGTGTATTCTGATAGCAGTGTGTCAGGGTCTGTGTATTCTGATAGCAGTGTCTCCGGGTCTGTGTATTCTGATAGCAGTGTGTCAGGGTCTGTGTATTCTGATCGCAGTGTGTCCAGGTCTGTGTATTCTGATAGCAGTGTGTCAGGGTCTGTGTATTCTGATAGCAATGTGTCAGGGTCTGTGTATTCTGACAGCAGTGTCTCCGGGTCTGTGTATTCTGATAGCAGTGTGTCCGGGTGTGTGTATTCTGATAGTGTGTCAGGGTCTCTGTATTCCGATAGCAGTGTGTCAGGGTCTGTGTATTCTGATCGCAGTGTGTCCGGGTCTGTGTATTCTGATAGCAGTGTGTTCGGGTCTGTGTATTCTGATAGGAGTGTGTCAGAGTCTGTGTTTTCTGATAGCAGTGTGTCAGGGTCTGTGTATTCTGATCGCAGTGTGTCCGGGTCTGTGTATTCTGATAGCCGTGTGTCTGGGTCGGTGTATTCTGAAAGCAGTGTGTCTGGGTCTGTGTATTCTGATAGCAGTGTGTCAGGGTCTGTGTATTCAGATAGCAGTGTGTCCGGGTCTGTGTATTCTGATAGCAGTGTGTCCAGGTCTGTGTATTCTGATAGCAGGGTGTCCGGCTCTGTGTATTCTGATAGCAGTGTGTCCGGGTCTGTGTATTCTGATAGCAGTGTGTTCGGGTCTGTGTATTCTGATAGCAGTGTGTCAGGGTCTGTGTTTTCTGATAGCAATGTGTCAGGGTCTGTGTATTCTGACAGCAGTGTGTCAGGGTCTGTGTATTCTGATAGCAGTGTGTCAGGGTCTGGGTATTCTGATAGCAGTGTGTCAGGGTCTGTGTATTCTGATAGCAGTGTGTCCGGGTCTGTGTATTCTGATAGCAGTGTGTCCGGGTCTGTGTATTCTGATAGCAGTGTGTCCGGGTCTGTGTATTCAGATAGCAGTGTGTCCGGGTCTGTGTATTCTGATAGCAGTGTGTCCGGGTCTGTGTATTCTGGTAACAGTGTGTCAGGGTCTGTGTATTCTGATAGCAGTGTGTCAGGGTCTGGGTATTCTGATAGCAGTGTGTCAGGGTCTGTGTATTCTGATAGCAGTGTGTCCGGGTCTGTGTATTCTGATAGCAGTGTGTCAGGGTCTGTGTATTCTGATAGCAGTGTATCAGGGTCTGTGTATTCTGATAGCAGTGTGTCAGGGCCTGTGTATTCTGATAGCAGTGTGTCGGGGTCTGTGTATTCTGATAGCAGTGTGTCCGGGTCTGTGTATTCTGATAGCAGTGTGTCCGGGTCTGTGTATTCTGATAGCAGTGTGTCAGGGTCTGTGTATTCTGATAGCAGTGTGTCCAGGTCTGTGTATTCTGATAGCTGTGTGCTGTTTACCTGGGTCTGTGTATTCTGATAGCAGTGTGTCCGGGTCTGTGTATTCTGATAGCAGTGTGTCAGGGTCTGTGTATTCTGATAGCAGTGTGTCAGGGTCTGTGTATTGTGATAGCTGTGTGTCCGGGTCTGTGTATTCTGATAGCAGTGTGTCAGGGCCTGTGTTTTCTGATAGCAGTGTGTCCGGGTCTGTGTATTCTGATAGCAGTGTGTCAGGGTCTGTGTATTCTGATAGCAGTGTGTCAGGGTCTGTGTATTCTGATAGCAGTGCGTCCGGGTCTGTGTTTTCTGATAGCAGTGTGTCTGGGTCTGTGTATTCTGATAGCTGTGTGTAAGGGTCTGTGTATTCTGATAGCAGTGTGTCAGGGTCTGTTTTTTCTGATAGCTGTGTGTCTGTGTCTGTGTATTCTGATAGCAGTGTGTCCGGGTCTCTGTATTCTGATAGCAGTGTGTCTGGGTCTCTGTATTCTGATAGCAGTGTGTCTGGGTCTCTGTATTCTGATAGCAGTGTGTCCGGGTCTGTGTATTCTGATAGCTGTATGCTGTTTATCTGGGTCTGTGTATTCTGATAGCAGTGTGTCAGGGCCTGTGTTTTCTGATAGCAGTGTGTCAGGGCCTGTGTATTCTGATAGCAGTGTGTCGGGGTCTGTCTATTCTGATAGCTCTGCGTCAGGGTCTGTGTTGTCTGATAGCAGTGTGTCACGGTCTGTGTGTTCTGATAGCAGTGTGTCAGGGTCTGTGTATTCTGATAGCAGGGTGTCCGGCTCTGTGTATTCTGATAGCAGGGTGTCCGGCTCTGTGTATTCTGATAGCAGTGTGTCCGGGTCTGTGTATTCTGATAGCAGTGTGTCCGGGTCTGTGTATTCTGATAGCAGTGTGTCAGGGTCTGTGTATTCTGATAGCAATGTGTCAGGGTCTGTGTATTCTGACAGCAGTGTGTCAGGGTCTGTGTATTCTGATCGCAGTGTGTCCAGGTCTGTGTATTCTGATAGCAGTGTGTCAGGGTCTGTGTATTCTGATAGCAATGTGTCAGGGTCTGTGTATTCTGACAGCAGTGTCTCCGGGTCTGTGTATTCTGATAGCAGTGTGTCCGGGTCTGTGTATTCTGATAGTGTGTCAGGGTCTCTGTATTCCGATAGCAGTGTGTCAGGGTCTGTGTATTCTGATCGCAGTGTGTCCGGGTCTGTGTATTCTGATAGCAGTGTGTTCGGGTCTGTGTATTCTGATAGGAGTGTGTCAGAGTCTGTGTTTTCTGATAGCAGTGTGTCAGGGTCTGTGTATTCTGATCGCAGTGTGTCCGGGTCTGTGTATTCTGATAGCCGTGTGTCTGGGTCGGTGTATTCTGATAGCAGTGTGTCTGGGTCTGTGTATTCTGATAGCAGTGTGTCAGGGTCTGTGTATTCAGATAGCAGTGTGTCCGGGTCTGTGTATTCTGATAGCAGTGTGTCCAGGTCTGTGTATTCTGATAGCAGGGTGTCCGGCTCTGTGTATTCTGATAGCAGTGTGTCCGGGTCTGTGTATTCTGATAGCAGTGTGTTCGGGTCTGTGTATTCTGATAGCAGTGTGTCAGGGTCTGTGTTTTCTGATAGCAATGTGTCAGGGTCTGTGTATTCTGACAGCAGTGTGTCAGGGTCTGTGTATTCTGATAGCAGTGTGTCAGGGTCTGGGTATTCTGATAGCAGTGTGTCAGGGTCTGTGTATTCTGATAGCAGTGTGTCCGGGTCTGTGTATTCTGATAGCAGTGTGTCCGGGTCTGTGTATTCTGATAGCAGTGTGTCTGGGTCTGTGTCTTCAGATAGCAGTGTGTCCGGGTCTGTGTATTCTGATAGCAGTGTGTCCGGGTCTGTGTATTCTGGTAACAGTGTGTCAGGGTCTGTGTATTCTGATAGCAGTGTGTCAGGGTCTGGGTATTCTGATAGCAGTGTGTCAGGGTCTGTGTATTCTGATAGCAGTGTGTCCGGGTCTGTGTATTCTGATAGCAGTGTGTCAGGGTCTGTGTATTCTGATAGCAGTGTATCAGGGTCTGTGTATTCTGATAGCAGTGTGTCAGGGCCTGTGTATTCTGATAGCAGTGTGTCGGGGTCTGTGTATTCTGATAGCAGTGTGTCTGGGTCTGTGTATTCTGATAGCAGTGTGTCCGGGTCTGTGTATTCTGATAGCAGTGTGTCAGGGTCTGTGTATTCTGATAGCAGTGTGTCCAGGTCTGTGTATTCTGATAGCTGTGTGCTGTTTACCTGGGTCTGTGTATTCTGATAGCAGTGTGTCCGGGTCTGTGTCTTCTGATAGCAGTGTGTCAGGGTCTGTGTATTCTGATAGCAGTGTGTCAGGGTCTGTGTATTGTGATAGCTGTGTGTCCGGGTCTGTGTATTCTGATAGCAGTGTGTCAGGGCCTGTGTTTTCTGATAGCAGTGTGTCCGGGTCTGTGTATTCTGATAGCAGTGTGTCAGGGTCTGTGTATTCTGATAGCAGTGTGTCAGGGTCTGTGTATTCTGATAGCAGTGCGTCCGGGTCTGTGTTTTCTGATAGCAGTGTGTCTGGGTCTGTGTATTCTGATAGCTGTGTGTAAGGGTCTGTGTATTCTGTTAGCAGTGTGTCAGGGTCTGTTTTTTCTGATAGCTGTGTGTCTGGGTCTGTGTATTCTGATAGCAGTGTGTCCGGGTCTCTGTATTCTGCTGGCAGTGTGTCTGGGTCTCTGTATTCTGATAGCAGTGTGTCTGGGTCTCTGTATTCTGATAGCAGTGTGTCCGGGTCTGTGTATTCTGATAGCTGTATGCTGTTTATCTGGGTCTGTGTATTCTGATAGCAGTGTGTCAGGGCCTGTGTTTTCTGATAGCAGTGTGTCAGGGCCTGTGTATTCTGATAGCAGTGTGTCGGGGTCTGTCTATTCTGATAGCTCTGCGTCAGGGTCTGTGTTGTCTGATAGCAGTGTGTCAGGGTCTGTGTGTTCTGATAGCAGTGTGTCTGGGTCTGTGTATTCCGATAGCAGTGTGTCAGGGTCTGTGTGTTCTGATAGCAGTGTGTCAGGGTCTGTGTATTCTGATAGCTGTGTGTCAGGGTCTGTGTGTTCTGATAGCAGTGTGTCAGGGACTGTGTATTCTGATAGCAGTGTCTCAGGGTCTGTGTATTCTGATAGCAGTGTGTCAGGGTCTGTGTATTCTGATAGCAGTGTGTCAGGGTCTGTGTATTCTGATAGCAGTGTGTCAGGGTCTGTGTATTCTGATCGCAGTGTGTCAGGGTCTGTGTATTCTGATAGCAGTGTGTCAGAGTCTGTGTATTCTGATAGCAGTGTGTCAGGTTCTGTGTATTCAGATAGCAGTGTGTCCGGGCCTGTGTATTCTGATAGCAGTGTGTCAGGGCCTGTGTATTCTGATAGCAGTGTGTCGGGGTCTGTGTATTCTGATAGCTGTGTGTCCGGGTCTGTGTATTCTGATAGCAGTGTGTCCGGGTCTGTGTATTCTGATAGCAGTGTGTCAGGGTCTGTGTATTCTGATAGCAGTGTGTCCAGGTCTGTGTATTCTGATAGCTGTGTGCTGTTTACCTGGGTCTGTGTATTCTGATAGCAGTGTGTCCGGGTCTGTGTATTCTGATAGCAGTGTGTCAGGGTCTGTGTATTCTGATAGCAGTGTGTCAGGGTCTGTGTATTGTGATAGCTGTGTGTCCGGGTCTGTGTATTCTGATAGCAGTGTGTCAGGGCCTGTGTTTTCTGATAGCAGTGTGTCCGGGTCTGTGTATTCTGATAGCAGTGTGTCAGGGTCTGTGTATTCTGATCGCAGTGTGTCAGGGTCTGTGTATTCTGATAGCAGTGTGTCAGAGTCTGTGTATTCTGATAGCAGTGTGTCAGGTTCTGTGTATTCAGATAGCAGTGTGTCCGGGCCTGTGTATTCTGATAGCAGTGTGTCAGGGTCTGTGTATTCTGATAGCAGTGTGTCCGGGTCTGTGTATTCTGATAGCAGAATGTTAGGGTCTGCGTATTCTGATAGCAGTGTGTCAGGGTCTGTGTATTCTGATAGCAGTGTGTCCGGGTCTGTGTATTCTGATAGCAGTATGTCAGGGTCTCTGTATTCTGATAGCAGTGTGTCAGGGTCTGTGTATTCTGATAGCAGTGTGTCCGGGTCTGTGTATTCTGATAGCAGTGTGTCCGGGTCTCTGTATTCTGATAACAGTATGTCAGGGTCTGTGTATTCTGATAGCAGTGTGTCAGGGTGTGTGTATTCTGATAGCAGTGTGTCCGGGTCTGGGTATTCTGATAGCAGTGTGTCCGGGTCTGTGTATTCTGATAGCAGTGTGTCAGGGTCTCTGTATTCTGATAGCAGTGTGTCAGGGTCTGTGTATTCTGATAGCTGTGTGTTAGGTTCTGTGTATTCTGATAGCAGTGTGTCAGGGTCTGTGTATTCTGATAGCTGTGTGTTAGGGTCTGTGTATTCTGATGGCAGTGTGTTCGGGTCTGTGTATTCTGATAGCAGTGTGTTCGGGTCTGTGTATTCTGATAGCAGTGTGTCAGAGTCTGTGTTTTCTGATAGCAGTGTGTCAGGGTCTGTGTATTCTGATCGCAGTGTGTCCGGGTCTGTGTATTCTGATAGCAGTGTGTCCGGGTCTGTGTATTCTGATAGCAGTGTGTCAGGGTCTGTGTATTCTGATAGCAGTGTGTCAGGGTCTGTGTATTCTGATAGCAGTGTCTCCGGGTCTGTGTATTCTGATAGCAGTGTGTCAGTATCTGTGTATTCTGATAGCAGTGTGTCCAGGTCTGTGTATTCTGATAGCTGTGTGCTGTTTACCTGGGTCTGTGTATTCTGATAGCAGTGTGTCCGGGTCTGTGTATTCTGATAGCAGTGTGTCAGGGTCTGTGTATTCTGATAGCAGTGTGTCAGGGTCTGTGTATTGTGATAGCTGTGTGTCCGGGTCTGTGTATTCTGATAGCAGTGTGTCAGGGCCTGTGTTTTCTGATAGCAGTGTGTCCGGGTCTGTGTATTCTGATAGCAGTGTGTCAGGGTCTGTGTATTCTGATAGCAGTGTGTCAGGGTCTCTGTATTCTGATAGCAGTGCGTCCGGGTCTGTGTTTTCTGATAGCAGTGTGTCTGGGTCTGTGTATTCTGATAGCTGTGTGTAAGGGTCTGTGTATTCTGATAGCAGTGTGTCAGGGTCTGTTTTTTCTGATAGCTGTGTGTCTGGGTCTGTGTATTCTGATAGCAGTGTGTCCGGGTCTCTGTATTCTGATAGCAGTGTGTCTGGGTCTCTGTATTCTGATAGCAGTGTGTCTGGGTCTCTGTATTCTGATAGCAGTGTGTCCGGGTCTGTGTATTCTGATAGCTGTATGCTGTTTATCTGGGTCTGTGTATTCTGATAGCAGTGTGTCAGGGCCTGTGTTTTCTGATAGCAGTGTGTCAGGGCCTGTGTATTCTGATAGCAGTGTGTCGGGGTCTGTCTATTCTGATAGCTCTGCGTCAGGGTCTGTGTTGTCTGATAGCAGTGTGTCACGGTCTGTGTGTTCTGATAGCAGTGTGTCTGGGTCTGTGTATTCCGATAGCAGTGTGTCAGGGTCTGTGTATTCTGATAGCAGGGTGTCCGGCTCTGTGTATTCTGATAGCAGTGTGTCCGGGTCTGTGTATTCTGATAGCAGTGTGTCCGGGTCTGTGTATTCTGATAGCAGTGTGTCAGGGTCTGTGTATTCTGATAGCAATGTGTCAGGGTCTGTGTATTCTGACAGCAGTGTGTCAGGGTCTGTGTATTCTGATCGCAGTGTGTCCAGGTCTGTGTATTCTGATAGCAGTGTGTCAGGGTCTGTGTATTCTGATAGCAATGTGTCAGGGTCTGTGTATTCTGACAGCAGTGTCTCCGGGTCTGTGTATTCTGATAGCAGTGTGTCCGGGTCTGTGTATTCTGATAGTGTGTCAGGGTCTCTGTATTCCGATAGCAGTGTGTCAGGGTCTGTGTATTCTGATCGCAGTGTGTCCGGGTCTGTGTATTCTGATAGCAGTGTGTTCGGGTCTGTGTATTCTGATAGGAGTGTGTCAGAGTCTGTGTTTTCTGATAGCAGTGTGTCAGGGTCTGTGTATTCTGATCGCAGTGTGTCCGGGTCTGTGTATTCTGATAGCCGTGTGTCTGGGTCGGTGTATTCTGATAGCAGTGTGTCTGGGTCTGTGTATTCTGATAGCAGTGTGTCAGGGTCTGTGTATTCAGATAGCAGTGTGTCCGGGTCTGTGTATTCTGATAGCAGTGTGTCCAGGTCTGTGTATTCTGATAGCAGGGTGTCCGGCTCTGTGTATTCTGATAGCAGTGTGTCCGGGTCTGTGTATTCTGATAGCAGTGTGTTCGGGTCTGTGTATTCTGATAGCAGTGTGTCAGGGTCTGTGTATTCTGATAGCAGTGTGTCAGGGTCTGTGTATTCTGATAGCAGTGTGTCCGGGTCTGTGTATTCTGATAGCAGTGTGTCCGGGTCTGTGTATTCTGATAGCAGTGTGTCCGGGTCTGTGTATTCAGATAGCAGTGTGTCCGGGTCTGTGTATTCTGATAGCAGTGTGTCCGGGTCTGTGTATTCTGGTAACAGTGTGTCAGGGTCTGTGTATTCTGATAGCAGTGTGTCAGGGTCTGGGTATTCTGATAGCAGTGTGTCAGGGTCTGTGTATTCTGATAGCAGTGTCTCCGGGTCTGTGTATTCTGATAGCAGTGTGTCAGTATCTGTGTATTCTGATAGCAGTGTGTCCAGGTCTGTGTATTCTGATAGCTGTGTGCTGTTTACCTGGGTCTGTGTATTCTGATAGCAGTGTGTCCGGGTCTGTGTATTCTGATAGCAGTGTGTCAGGGTCTGTGTATTCTGATAGCAGTGTGTCAGGGTCTGTGTATTGTGATAGCTGTGTGTCCGGGTCTGTGTATTCTGATAGCAGTGTGTCAGGGCCTGTGTTTTCTGATAGCAGTGTGTCCGGGTCTGTGTATTCTGATAGCAGTGTGTCAGGGTCTGTGTATTCTGATAGCAGTGTGTCAGGGTCTCTGTATTCTGATAGCAGTGCGTCCGGGTCTGTGTTTTCTGATAGCAGTGTGTCTGGGTCTGTGTATTCTGATAGCTGTGTGTAAGGGTCTGTGTATTCTGATAGCAGTGTGTCAGGGTCTGTTTTTTCTGATAGCTGTGTGTCTGGGTCTGTGTATTCTGATAGCAGTGTGTCCGGGTCTCTGTATTCTGATAGCAGTGTGTCTGGGTCTCTGTATTCTGATAGCAGTGTGTCTGGGTCTCTGTATTCTGATAGCAGTGTGTCCGGGTCTGTGTATTCTGATAGCTGTATGCTGTTTATCTGGGTCTGTGTATTCTGATAGCAGTGTGTCAGGGCCTGTGTTTTCTGATAGCAGTGTGTCAGGGCCTGTGTATTCTGATAGCAGTGTGTCGGGGTCTGTCTATTCTGATAGCTCTGCGTCAGGGTCTGTGTTGTCTGATAGCAGTGTGTCACGGTCTGTGTGTTCTGATAGCAGTGTGTCTGGGTCTGTGTATTCCGATAGCAGTGTGTCAGGGTCTGTGTATTCTGATAGCAGGGTGTCCGGCTCTGTGTATTCTGATAGCAGTGTGTCCGGGTCTGTGTATTCTGATAGCAGTGTGTCCGGGTCTGTGTATTCTGATAGCAGTGTGTCAGGGTCTGTGTATTCTGATAGCAATGTGTCAGGGTCTGTGTATTCTGACAGCAGTGTGTCAGGGTCTGTGTATTCTGATCGCAGTGTGTCCAGGTCTGTGTATTCTGATAGCAGTGTGTCAGGGTCTGTGTATTCTGATAGCAATGTGTCAGGGTCTGTGTATTCTGACAGCAGTGTCTCCGGGTCTGTGTATTCTGATAGCAGTGTGTCCGGGTCTGTGTATTCTGATAGTGTGTCAGGGTCTCTGTATTCCGATAGCAGTGTGTCAGGGTCTGTGTATTCTGATCGCAGTGTGTCCGGGTCTGTGTATTCTGATAGCAGTGTGTTCGGGTCTGTGTATTCTGATAGGAGTGTGTCAGAGTCTGTGTTTTCTGATAGCAGTGTGTCAGGGTCTGTGTATTCTGATCGCAGTGTGTCCGGGTCTGTGTATTCTGATAGCCGTGTGTCTGGGTCGGTGTATTCTGATAGCAGTGTGTCTGGGTCTGTGTATTCTGATAGCAGTGTGTCAGGGTCTGTGTATTCAGATAGCAGTGTGTCCGGGTCTGTGTATTCTGATAGCAGTGTGTCCAGGTCTGTGTATTCTGATAGCAGGGTGTCCGGCTCTGTGTATTCTGATAGCAGTGTGTCCGGGTCTGTGTATTCTGATAGCAGTGTGTTCGGGTCTGTGTATTCTGATAGCAGTGTGTCAGGGTCTGTGTATTCTGATAGCAGTGTGTCAGGGTCTGTGTATTCTGATAGCAGTGTGTCCGGGTCTGTGTATTCTGATAGCAGTGTGTCCGGGTCTGTGTATTCTGATAGCAGTGTGTCCGGGTCTGTGTATTCAGATAGCAGTGTGTCCGGGTCTGTGTATTCTGATAGCAGTGTGTCCGGGTCTGTGTATTCTGGTAACAGTGTGTCAGGGTCTGTGTATTCTGATAGCAGTGTGTCAGGGTCTGGGTATTCTGATAGCAGTGTGTCAGGGTCTGTGTATTCTGATAGCAGTGTGTCCGGGTCTGTGTATTCTGATAGCAGTGTGTCAGGGTCTGTGTATTCTGATAGCAGTGTATCAGGGTCTGTGTATTCTGATAGCAGTGTGTCAGGGCCTGTGTATTCTGATAGCAGTGTGTCGGGGTCTGTGTATTCTGATAGCAGTGTGTCCGGGTCTGTGTATTCTGATAGCAGTGTGTCCGGGTCTGTGTATTCTGATAGCAGTGTGTCAGGGTCTGTGTATTCTGATAGCAGTGTGTCCAGGTCTGTGTATTCTGATAGCTGTGTGCTGTTTACCTGGGTCTGTGTATTCTGATAGCAGTGTGTCCGGGTCTGTGTATTCTGATAGCAGTGTGTCAGGGTCTGTGTATTCTGATAGCAGTGTGTCAGGGTCTGTGTATTGTGATAGCTGTGTGTCCGGGTCTGTGTATTCTGATAGCAGTGTGTCAGGGCCTGTGTTTTCTGATAGCAGTGTGTCCGGGTCTGTGTATTCTGATAGCAGTGTGTCAGGGTCTGTGTATTCTGATAGCAGTGTGTCAGGGTCTGTGTATTCTGATAGCAGTGCGTCCGGGTCTGTGTTTTCTGATAGCAGTGTGTCTGGGTCTGTGTATTCTGATAGCTGTGTGTAAGGGTCTGTGTATTCTGATAGCAGTGTGTCAGGGTCTGTTTTTTCTGATAGCTGTGTGTCTGGGTCTGTGTATTCTGATAGCAGTGTGTCCGGGTCTCTGTATTCTGCTGGCAGTGTGTCTGGGTCTCTGTATTCTGATAGCAGTGTGTCTGGGTCTCTGTATTCTGATAGCAGTGTGTCCGGGTCTGTGTATTCTGATAGCTGTATGCTGTTTATCTGGGTCTGTGTATTCTGATAGCAGTGTGTCAGGGCCTGTGTTTTCTGATAGCAGTGTGTCAGGGCCTGTGTATTCTGATAGCAGTGTGTCGGGGTCTGTCTATTCTGATAGCTCTGCGTCAGGGTCTGTGTTGTCTGATAGCAGTGTGTCAGGGTCTGTGTGTTCTGATAGCAGTGTGTCTGGGTCTGTGTATTCCGATAGCAGTGTGTCAGGGTCTGTGTGTTCTGATAGCAGTGTGTCAGGGTCTGTGTATTCTGATAGCTGTGTGTCAGGGTCTGTGTGTTCTGATAGCAGTGTGTCAGGGTCTGTGTATTCTGATAGCAGTGTGTCAGGGTCTGTGTATTCTGATAGCAGTGTGTCAGGGTCTGTGTATTCTGATAGCAGTGTGTCAGGGTCTCTGTATACTGATAGCAGTGTGTCAGGGTCTGTGTATTCTGATCGCAGTGTGTCAGGGTCTGTGTATTCTGATAGCAGTGTGTCAGAGTCTGTGTATTCTGATAGCAGTGTGTCAGGTTCTGTGTATTCAGATAGCAGTGTGTCCGGGCCTGTGTATTCTGATAGCAGTGTGTCAGGGTCTGTGTATTCTGATAGCAGTGTGTCCGGGTCTGTGTATTCTGATAGCAGAATGTTAGGGTCTGCGTATTCTGATAGCAGTGTGTCAGGGTCTGTGTATTCTGATAGCAGTGTGTCCGGGTCTGTGTATTCTGATAGCTGTATGCTGTTTATCTGGGTCTGTGTATTCTGATAGCAGTGTGTCAGGGCCTGTGTTTTCTGATAGCAGTGTGTCAGGGCCTGTGTATTCTGATAGCAGTGTGTCGGGGTCTGTCTATTCTGATAGCTCTGCGTCAGGGTCTGTGTTGTCTGATAGCAGTGTGTCACGGTCTGTGTGTTCTGATAGCAGTGTGTCTGGGTCTGTGTATTCCGATAGCAGTGTGTCAGGGTCTGTGTATTCTGATAGCAGGGTGTCCGGCTCTGTGTATTCTGATAGCAGTGTGTCCGGGTCTGTGTATTCTGATAGCAGTGTGTCCGGGTCTGTGTATTCTGATAGCAGTGTGTCAGGGTCTGTGTATTCTGATAGCAATGTGTCAGGGTCTGTGTATTCTGACAGCAGTGTGTCAGGGTCTGTGTATTCTGATCGCAGTGTGTCCAGGTCTGTGTATTCTGATAGCAGTGTGTCAGGGTCTGTGTATTCTGATAGCAATGTGTCAGGGTCTGTGTATTCTGACAGCAGTGTCTCCGGGTCTGTGTATTCTGATAGCAGTGTGTCCGGGTCTGTGTATTCTGATAGTGTGTCAGGGTCTCTGTATTCCGATAGCAGTGTGTCAGGGTCTGTGTATTCTGATCGCAGTGTGTCCGGGTCTGTGTATTCTGATAGCAGTGTGTTCGGGTCTGTGTATTCTGATAGGAGTGTGTCAGAGTCTGTGTTTTCTGATAGCAGTGTGTCAGGGTCTGTGTATTCTGATCGCAGTGTGTCCGGGTCTGTGTATTCTGATAGCCGTGTGTCTGGGTCGGTGTATTCTGATAGCAGTGTGTCTGGGTCTGTGTATTCTGATAGCAGTGTGTCAGGGTCTGTGTATTCAGATAGCAGTGTGTCCGGGTCTGTGTATTCTGATAGCAGTGTGTCCAGGTCTGTGTATTCTGATAGCAGGGTGTCCGGCTCTGTGTATTCTGATAGCAGTGTGTCCGGGTCTGTGTATTCTGATAGCAGTGTGTTCGGGTCTGTGTATTCTGATAGCAGTGTGTCAGGGTCTGTGTATTCTGATAGCAGTGTGTCAGGGTCTGTGTATTCTGATAGCAGTGTGTCCGGGTCTGTGTATTCTGATAGCAGTGTGTCCGGGTCTGTGTATTCTGATAGCAGTGTGTCCGGGTCTGTGTATTCAGATAGCAGTGTGTCCGGGTCTGTGTATTCTGATAGCAGTGTGTCCGGGTCTGTGTATTCTGGTAACAGTGTGTCAGGGTCTGTGTATTCTGATAGCAGTGTGTCAGGGTCTGGGTATTCTGATAGCAGTGTGTCAGGGTCTGTGTATTCTGATAGCAGTGTGTCCGGGTCTGTGTATTCTGATAGCAGTGTGTCAGGGTCTGTGTATTCTGATAGCAGTGTATCAGGGTCTGTGTATTCTGATAGCAGTGTGTCAGGGCCTGTGTATTCTGATAGCAGTGTGTCGGGGTCTGTGTATTCTGATAGCAGTGTGTCCGGGTCTGTGTATTCTGATAGCAGTGTGTCCGGGTCTGTGTATTCTGATAGCAGTGTGTCAGGGTCTGTGTATTCTGATAGCAGTGTGTCCAGGTCTGTGTATTCTGATAGCTGTGTGCTGTTTACCTGGGTCTGTGTATTCTGATAGCAGTGTGTCCGGGTCTGTGTATTCTGATAGCAGTGTGTCAGGGTCTGTGTATTCTGATAGCAGTGTGTCAGGGTCTGTGTATTGTGATAGCTGTGTGTCCGGGTCTGTGTATTCTGATAGCAGTGTGTCAGGGCCTGTGTTTTCTGATAGCAGTGTGTCCGGGTCTGTGTATTCTGATAGCAGTGTGTCAGGGTCTGTGTATTCTGATAGCAGTGTGTCAGGGTCTGTGTATTCTGATAGCAGTGCGTCCGGGTCTGTGTTTTCTGATAGCAGTGTGTCTGGGTCTGTGTATTCTGATAGCTGTGTGTAAGGGTCTGTGTATTCTGATAGCAGTGTGTCAGGGTCTGTTTTTTCTGATAGCTGTGTGTCTGGGTCTGTGTATTCTGATAGCAGTGTGTCCGGGTCTCTGTATTCTGCTGGCAGTGTGTCTGGGTCTCTGTATTCTGATAGCAGTGTGTCTGGGTCTCTGTATTCTGATAGCAGTGTGTCCGGGTCTGTGTATTCTGATAGCTGTATGCTGTTTATCTGGGTCTGTGTATTCTGATAGCAGTGTGTCAGGGCCTGTGTTTTCTGATAGCAGTGTGTCAGGGCCTGTGTATTCTGATAGCAGTGTGTCGGGGTCTGTCTATTCTGATAGCTCTGCGTCAGGGTCTGTGTTGTCTGATAGCAGTGTGTCAGGGTCTGTGTGTTCTGATAGCAGTGTGTCTGGGTCTGTGTATTCCGATAGCAGTGTGTCAGGGTCTGTGTGTTCTGATAGCAGTGTGTCAGGGTCTGTGTATTCTGATAGCTGTGTGTCAGGGTCTGTGTGTTCTGATAGCAGTGTGTCAGGGTCTGTGTATTCTGATAGCAGTGTGTCAGGGTCTGTGTATTCTGATAGCAGTGTGTCAGGGTCTGTGTATTCTGATAGCAGTGTGTCAGGGTCTCTGTATACTGATAGCAGTGTGTCAGGGTCTGTGTATTCTGATCGCAGTGTGTCAGGGTCTGTGTATTCTGATAGCAGTGTGTCAGAGTCTGTGTATTCTGATAGCAGTGTGTCAGGTTCTGTGTATTCAGATAGCAGTGTGTCCGGGCCTGTGTATTCTGATAGCAGTGTGTCAGGGTCTGTGTATTCTGATAGCAGTGTGTCCGGGTCTGTGTATTCTGATAGCAGAATGTTAGGGTCTGCGTATTCTGATAGCAGTGTGTCAGGGTCTGTGTATTCTGATAGCAGTGTGTCCGGGTCTGTGTATTCTGATAGCAGTATGTCAGGGTCTCTGTATTCTGATAGCAGTGTGTCAGGGTCTGTGTATTCTGATAGCAGTGTGTCCGGGTCTGTGTATTCTGATAGCAGTGTGTCCGGGTCTCTGTATTCTGATAACAGTATGTCAGGGTCTGTGTATTCTGATAGCAGTGTGTCAGGGTCTGTGTATTCTGATAGCAGTGTGTCCGGGTCTGGGTATTCTGATAGCAGTGTGTCCGGGTCTGTGTATTCTGATAGCAGTGTGTCAGGGTCTCTGTATTCTGATAGCAGTGTGTCAGGGTCTGTGTATTCTGATAGCTGTGTGTTAGGTTCTGTGTATTCTGATAGCAGTGTGTCAGGGTCTGTGTATTCTGATAGCTGTGTGTTAGGGTCTGTGTATTCTGATGGCAGTGTGTTCGGGTCTGTGTATTCTGATAGCAGTGTGTTCGGGTCTGTGTATTCTGATAGCAGTGTGTCAGAGTCTGTGTTTTCTGATAGCAGTGTGTCAGGGTCTGTGTATTCTGATCGCAGTGTGTCCGGGTCTGTGTATTCTGATAGCAGTGTGTCCGGGTCTGTGTATTCTGATAGCAGTGTGTCAGGGTCTGTGTATTCTGATAGCAGTGTGTCAGGGTCTGTGTATTCTGATAGCAGTGTCTCCGGGTCTGTGTATTCTGATAGCAGTGTGTCAGGGTCTGTGTATTCTGATAGCAGTGTGTCCAGGTCTGTGTATTCTGATAGCTGTGTGCTGTTTACCTGGGTCTGTGTATTCTGATAGCAGTGTGTCCGGGTCTGTGTATTCTGATAGCAGTGTGTCAGCGTCTGTGTATTCTGATAGCAGTGTGTCAGGGTCTGTGTATTGTGATAGCTGTGTGTCCGGGTCTGTGTATTCTGATAGCAGTGTGTCAGGGCCTGTGTTTTCTGATAGCAGTGTGTCCGGGTCTGTGTATTCTGATAGCAGTGTGTCAGGGTCTGTGTATTCTGATAGCAGTGTGTCAGGGTCTGTGTATTCTGATAGCAGTGCGTCCGGGTCTGTGTTTTCTGATAGCAGTGTGTCTGGGTCTGTGTATTCTGATAGCTGTGTGTAAGGGTCTGTGTATTCTGATAGCAGTGTGTCAGGGTCTGTTTTTTCTGATAGCTGTGTGTCTGGGTCTGTGTATTCTGATAGCAGTGTGTCCGGGTCTCTGTATTCTGATAGCAGTGTGTCTGGGTCTCTGTATTCTGATAGCAGTGTGTCTGGGTCTCTGTATTTTGATAGCAGTGTGTCCGGGTCTGTGTATTCTGATAGCTGTATGCTGTTTATCTGGGTCTGTGTATTCTGATAGCAGTGTGTCAGGGCCTGTGTTGTCTGATAGCAGTGTGTCACGGTCTGTGTGTTCTGATAGCAGTGTGTCTGGGTCTGTGTATTCCGATAGCAGTGTGTCAGGGTCTGTGTATTCTGATAGCAGGGTGTCCGGCTCTGTGTATTCTGATAGCAGTGTGTCCGGGTCTGTGTATTCTGATAGCAGTGTGTCCGGGTCTGTGTATTCTGATAGCAGTGTGTCAGGGTCTGTGTATTCTGATAGCAATGTGTCAGGGTCTGTGTATTCTGACAGCAGTGTGTCAGGGTCTGTGTATTCTGATCGCAGTGTGTCCAGGTCTGTGTATTCTGATAGCAGTGTGTCAGGGTCTGTGTATTCTGATAGCAATGTGTCAGGGTCTGTGTATTCTGACAGCAGTGTCTCCGGGTCTGTGTATTCTGATAGCAGTGTGTCCGGGTCTGTGTATTCTGATAGTGTGTCAGGGTCTCTGTATTCCGATAGCAGTGTGTCAGGGTCTGTGTATTCTGATCGCAGTGTGTCCGGGTCTGTGTATTCTGATAGCAGTGTGTTCGGGTCTGTGTATTCTGATAGGAGTGTGTCAGAGTCTGTGTTTTCTGATAGCAGTGTGTCAGGGTCTGTGTATTCTGATCGCAGTGTGTCCGGGTCTGTGTATTCTGATAGCCGTGTGTCTGGGTCGGTGTATTCTGATAGCAGTGTGTCTGGGTCTGTGTATTCTGATAGCAGTGTGTCAGGGTCTGTGTATTCAGATAGCAGTGTGTCCGGGTCTGTGTATTCTGATAGCAGTGTGTCCAGGTCTGTGTATTCTGATAGCAGGGTGTCCGGCTCTGTGTATTCTGATAGCAGTGTGTCCGGGTCTGTGTATTCTGATAGCAGTGTGTTCGGGTCTGTGTATTCTGATAGCAGTGTGTCAGGGTCTGTGTTTTCTGATAGCAATGTGTCAGGGTCTGTGTATTCTGACAGCAGTGTGTCAGGGTCTGTGTATTCTGATAGCAGTGTGTCAGGGTCTGGGTATTCTGATAGCAGTGTGTCAGGGTCTGTGTATTCTGATAGCAGTGTGTCCGGGTCTGTGTATTCTGATAGCAGTGTGTCCGGGTCTGTGTATTCTGATAGCAGTGTGTCCGGGTCTGTGTATTCAGATAGCAGTGTGTCCGGGTCTGTGTATTCTGATAGCAGTGTGTCCGGGTCTGTGTATTCTGGTAACAGTGTGTCAGGGTCTGTGTATTCTGATAGCAGTGTGTCAGGGTCTGGGTATTCTGATAGCAGTGTGTCAGGGTCTGTGTATTCTGATAGCAGTGTGTCCGGGTCTGTGTATTCTGATAGCAGTGTGTCAGGGTCTGTGTATTCTGATAGCAGTGTATCAGGGTCTGTGTATTCTGATAGCAGTGTGTCAGGGCCTGTGTATTCTGATAGCAGTGTGTCGGGGTCTGTGTATTCTGATAGCAGTGTGTCCGGGTCTGTGTATTCTGATAGCAGTGTGTCCGGGTCTGTGTATTCTGATAGCAGTGTGTCAGGGTCTGTGTATTCTGATAGCAGTGTGTCCAGGTCTGTGTATTCTGATAGCTGTGTGCTGTTTACCTGGGTCTGTGTATTCTGATAGCAGTGTGTCCGGGTCTGTGTATTCTGATAGCAGTGTGTCAGGGTCTGTGTATTCTGATAGCAGTGTGTCAGGGTCTGTGTATTGTGATAGCTGTGTGTCCGGGTCTGTGTATTCTGATAGCAGTGTGTCAGGGCCTGTGTTTTCTGATAGCAGTGTGTCCGGGTCTGTGTATTCTGATAGCAGTGTGTCAGGGTCTGTGTATTCTGATAGCAGTGTGTCAGGGTCTGTGTATTCTGATAGCAGTGCGTCCGGGTCTGTGTTTTCTGATAGCAGTGTGTCTGGGTCTGTGTATTCTGATAGCTGTGTGTAAGGGTCTGTGTATTCTGATAGCAGTGTGTCAGGGTCTGTTTTTTCTGATAGCTGTGTGTCTGGGTCTGTGTATTCTGATAGCAGTGTGTCCGGGTCTCTGTATTCTGCTGGCAGTGTGTCTCGGTCTCTGTATTCTGATAGCGGTGTGTCTGGGTCTCTGTATTCTGATAGCAGTGTGTCCGGGTCTGTGTATTCTGATAGCTGTATGCTGTTTATCTGGGTCTGTGTATTCTGATAGCAGTGTGTCAGGGCCTGTGTTTTCTGATAGCAGTGTGTCAGGGCCTGTGTATTCTGATAGCAGTGTGTCGGGGTCTGTCTATTCTGATAGCTCTGCGTCAGGGTCTGTGTTGTCTGATAGCAGTGTGTCAGGGTCTGTGTGTTCTGATAGCAGTGTGTCTGGGTCTGTGTATTCCGATAGCAGTGTGTCAGGGTCTGTGTGTTCTGATAGCAGTGTGTCAGGGTCTGTGTATTCTGATAGCTGTGTGTCAGGGTCTGTGTGTTCTGATAGCAGTGTGTCAGGGTCTGTGTATTCTGATAGCAGTGTGTCAGGGTCTGTGTATTCTGATAGCAGTGTGTCAGGGTCTGTGTATTCTGATAGCAGTGTGTCAGGGTCTGTGTATACTGATAGCAGTGTGTCAGGGTCTGTGTATTCTGATCGCAGTGTGTCAGGGTCTGTGTATTCTGATAGCAGTGTGTCAGAGTCTGTGTATTCTGATAGCAGTGTGTCAGGTTCTGTGTATTCAGATAGCAGTGTGTCCGGGCCTGTGTATTCTGATAGCAGTGTGTCAGGGTCTGTGTATTCTGATAGCAGTGTGTCCGGGTCTGTGTATTCTGATAGCAGAATGTTAGGGTCTGCGTATTCTGATAGCAGTGTGTCAGGGTCTGTGTATTCTGATAGCAGTGTGTCCGGGTCTGTGTATTCTGATAGCAGTATGTCAGGGTCTCTGTATTCTGATAGCAGTGTGTCAGGGTCTGTGTATTCTGATAGCAGTGTGTCCGGGTCTGTGTATTCTGATAGCAGTGTGTCCGGGTCTCTGTATTCTGATAACAGTATGTCAGGGTCTGTGTATTCTGATAGCAGTGTGTCAGGGTCTGTGTATTCTGATAGCAGTGTGTCCGGGTCTGGGTATTCTGATAGCAGTGTGTCCGGGTCTGTGTATTCTGATAGCAGTGTGTCAGGGTCTCTGTATTCTGATAGCAGTGTGTCAGGGTCTGTGTATTCTGATAGCTGTGTGTTAGGTTCTGTGTATTCTGATAGCAGTGTGTCAGGGTCTGTGTATTCTGATAGCTGTGTGTTAGGGTCTGTGTATTCTGATGGCAGTGTGTTCGGGTCTGTGTATTCTGATAGCAGTGTGTTCGGGTCTGTGTATTCTGATAGCAGTGTGTCAGAGTCTGTGTTTTCTGATAGCAGTGTGTCAGGGTCTGTGTATTCTGATCGCAGTGTGTCCGGGTCTGTGTATTCTGATAGCAGTGTGTCCGGGTCTGTGTATTCTGATAGCAGTGTGTCAGGGTCTGTGTATTCTGATAGCAGTGTGTCAGGGTCTGTGTATTCTGATAGCAGTGTCTCCGGGTCTGTGTATTCTGATAGCAGTGTGTCCGGGTCTGTGTATTCTGATAGCAGTGTGTCAGGGTCTCTGTATTCCGATAGCAGTGTGTCAGGGTCTGTGTATTCTGATCGCAGTGTGTCCGGGTCTGTGTATTCTGATAGCAGTGTGTTCGGGTCTGTGTATTCTGATAGGAGTGTGTCAGAGTTTGTGTTTTCTGATAGCAGTGTGTCAGGGCCTGTGTTTTCTGATAGCAGTGTGTCCGGGTCTGTGTATTCTGATAGCTCTGCGTCAGGGTCTGTGTTGTCTGATAGCAGTGTGTCAGGGTCTGTGTGTTCTGATAGCAGTGTGTCTGGGTCTGTGTATTCCGATAGCAGTGTGTCAGGGTCTGTGTGTTCTGATAGCAGTGTGTCAGGGGCTGTGTATTCTGATAGCTGTGTGTCAGGGTCTGTGTGTTCTGATAGCAGTGTGTCAGGGTCTGTGTATTCTGATGGCAGTGTGTCAGGGTCTGTGTATTCTGATAGCAGTGTGTCAGGGTCTGTGTATTCTGATAGCAGTGTGTCAGGGTCTGTGTATTCTGATAGCAGTGTGTCAGGGTCTGTGTATTCTGATCGCAGTGTGTCAGGGTCTGTGTATTCTGATAGCAGTGTGTCAGAGTCTGTGTATTCTGATAGCAGTGTGTCAGGTTCTGTGTATTCAGATAGCAGTGTGTCCGGGTCTGTGTATTCTGATAGCAGTGTGTCAGGGTCTGTGTATTCTGATAGCAGTGTGTCCGGGTCTGTGTATTCTGATAGCAGTGTGTCCGGGTCTGTGTATTCTGATAGCAGTGTGTCCGGGCCTGTGTATTCTGATAGCAGTGTGTCAGGGTCTGTGTATTCTGATAGCAGTGTGTCCGGGTCTGTGTATTCTGATAGCAGAATGTTAGGGTCTGCGTATTCTGATAGCAGTGTGTCAGGGTCTGTGTATTCTGATAGCAGTGTGTCAGGGTCTGTGTATTCTGATAGCAGTGTGTCAGGGTCTGTGTATTCTGATAGCAGTGTGTCCGGGTCTGTGTATTCTGATAGCAGTATGTCAGGGTCTCTGTATTCTGATAGCAGTGTGTCAGGGTCTGTGTATTCTGATAGCAGTGTGTCCGGGTCTGTGTATTCTGATTGCAGTGTGTCCGGGTCTCTGTATTCTGATAGCAGTATGTCAGGGTCTGTGTATTCTGATAGCAGTGTGTCAGGGTCTGTGTATTCTGATAGCAGTGTGTCCGGGTCTGGGTATTCTGATAGCAGTGTGTCCGGGTCTGTGTATTCTGATAGCAGTGTGTCAGGGTCTCTGTATTCTGATAGCAGTGTGTCAGGGTCTGTGTATTCTGATAGCTGTGTGTTAGGGTCTGTGTATTCTGATAGCAGTGTGTCAGGGTCTGTGTATTCTGATAGCTGTGTGTTAGGGTCTGTGTATTCTGATGGCAGTGTGTTCGGGTCTGTGTATTCTGATAGCAGTGTGTTCGGGTCTGTGTATTCTGATAGCAGTGTGTCAGAGTCTGTGTTTTCTGATAGCAGTGTGTCAGGGTCTGTGTATTCTGATCGCAGTGTGTCCGGGTCTGTGTATTCTGATAGCAGTGTGTCCGGGTCTGTGTATTCTGATAGCAGTTTGTCAGGGTCTGTGTATTCTGATAGCAGTGTGTCAGGGTCTGTGTATTCTGATAGCAGTGTCTCCGGGTCTGTGTATTCTGATAGCAGTGTGTCCGGGTCTGTGTATTCTGATAGCAGTGTGTCAGGGTCTCTGTATTCCGATAGCAGTGTGTCAGGGTCTGTGTATTCTGATCGCAGTGTGTCCGGGTCTGTGTATTCTGATAGCAGTGTGTTCGGGTCTGTGTATTCTGATAGGAGTGTGTCAGAGTCTGTGTTTTCTGATAGCAGTGTGTCAGGGTCTGTGTATTCTGATCGCAGTGTGTCCGGGTCTGTGTATTCTGATAGCCGTGTGTCTGGGTCGGTGTATTCTGATAGCAGTGTGTCTGGGTCTGTGTATTCTGATAGCAGTGTGTCAGGGTCTGTGTATTCAGATAGCAGTGTGTCCAGGTCTGTGTATTCTGATAGCAGGGTGTCCGGCTCTGTGTATTCTGATAGCAGTGTGTCCGGGTCTGTGTATTCTGATAGCAGTGTGTTCGGGTCTGTGTATTCTGACAGCAGTGTGTCAGGGTCTGTGTATTCTGATAGCAGTGTGTCAGGGTCTGGGTATTCTGATAGCAGTGTGTCAGGGTCTGTGTATTCTGATAGCAGTGTGTCCGGGTCTGCGTATTCTGATAGCAGTGTGTCGGGGTCTGTGTATTCTGAAAGCAGTGTGTCAGGGTCTGTGTATTCTGATAGCAGTGTGTCAGGGTCTGTGTATTCTGATAGCAGTGTGTCAGGGTCTGTGTATTCTGATAGCAGTGTGTCAGGGTCTGTGTATTCTGATAGCAGTGTGTCAGGGTCTGTGTATTCTGATAGCAGTGTGTCAGGGTCTGTGTATTCTGATAGCAGTGTGTCAGAGTCTGTGTATTCTGATAGCAGTGTGTCAGGGTCTGTGTATTCTGATAGCAGTGTGTCAGGGTCTGTGTATTCTGATAGCAGTGTGTCAGGGTCTGTGTATTCTGATAGCAGTGTGTCCGGGTCTCTGTATTCTGATAGCAGTGTGTCAGGGTCTGTGTATTCTGATAGCAGTGTGTCCGGGTCTGTGTATTCTGATAGCAGTGTGTCCGGGTCTGTGTATTTTGATAGCAGTGTGTCCGGGCCTGTGTATTCTGATAGCAGTGTGTCAGGGTCTGTGTATTCTGATAGCAGTGTGTCCGGGTCTGTGTATTCTGATAGCAGAATGTTAGGGTCTGCGTATTTTGATAGCAGTGTGTCAGGGTCTGTGTATTCTGATAGCAGTGTGTCAGGGTCTGTGTATTCTGATAGCTGTGTGTCAGGGTCTGTTTATTCTGATAGCAGTATGTCAGGGTCTGTGTATTCTGATAGCAGTGTGTCAGGGTCTGTGTATTCTGATAGCAGTGTGTCCGGGTCTGTGTATTCTGATAGCAGTGTGTCCGGGTCTGTGTATTCTGATAGCAGTGCGTCAGGGTCTCTGTATTCCGATAGCAGTGTGTCAGGGTCTGTGTATTCTGATAGCAGTGTGTCAGGGTCTGTGTATTCTGATAGCTGTGTGTCAGGGTCTGTGTATTCTGATAGCAGTGTGTCAGGGTCTGTGTATTTTGATAGCAGTGTGTCCGGGTCTGTGTATTCTGATAGCAGTGTGTCCGGGTCTGTGTATTCTGATAGCAGTGTGTCAGGGTCTGTGTATTCTGATAGCAGTGTGTCAGGGTCTGTGTATTCTGATAGCAGTGTGTCAGGGCCTGTGTATTCTGATAGCAGTGTGTCGGGGTCTGTGTATTTTGAAAGAAGTGTGTCGGGGTCTGTGTATTCTGATAGCAGTGTGTCCGGGTCTCTGTATTCTGATAGCTGTGTGCTGTTTACCTGGGTCTGTGTATTCTGATAGCAGTGTGTCCGGGTCTGTGTATTCTGATAGCAGTGTGTCAGGGTCTGTGTATTCTGATAGCAGTGTGTCAGGGTCTGTGTATTGTGATAGCTGTGTGTCCGGGTCTGTGTATTCTGATAGCTGTGTGTCCGGGTCTGTGTATTGTGATAGCTGTGTGTTCGGGTCTGTGTATTCTGATAGCAGTGTGTCAGGGTCTGTGTTTTCTGATAGCAGTGTGTCCGGGTCTGTGTATTCTGATAGCAGTGTGTCAAGGTCTGTGTATTCTGATAGCAGTGTGTCAGGGTCTGTGTATTCTGATAGCAGTGTGTCCGGGTCTGTGTTTTCTGATAGCAGTGTGTCTGGGTCTGTGTATTCTGATAGCTGTGTGTCAGGGCCTGTGTATTCTGATAGCCGTATGCTGTTTATCTGGGTCTGTGTATTCTGATAGCAGTGTGTCAGGGCCTGTGTTTTCTGATAGCAGTGTGTCCGGGTCTGTGTATTCTGATAGCTGTGCGTCAGGGTCTGTGTTTTCTGATAGCAGTGTGTCAGGGTCTGTGTATTCTGATAGCAGTTTGTCAGGGTCTGTGTATTCTGATAGCAGTGTGTCAGGCTCTGTGTTTCCTGATAGCAGTGTGACCGGGTCTGTGTATTCTGATAGCAGTGTGTCCAGGTCTGTGTATTCTGATAGCAGTGTGTCAGGGTCTGTGTTTTCTGATCGCAGTGTGTCAGGGTCTGTGTATTCTGATAGCAGTGTGTCAGGGTCTGTGTATTCTGAAAGCAGTGTGTCTGGGTCTGTGTTTTCTGATAGCAGTGTGTCCGGGTCTGTGTATTCTGATAGCAGTGTGTCCGGGTCTGTGTATTCTGATAGCAGTGTGTCAGGGTCTGTGTTTTCTGATAGCAGTGTGTCCGGGTCTGTGTATTCTGATAGCAGTGCGTCCGGGTCTGTGTATTCTGATAGCAGTGTGTCCGGGTCTGTGTATTCTGACAGCATTGTGTCAGGGTCTGTGTATTCTGATAGCAGTGTGTCAGGGTCTGTGTTTTCTGATAGCTGTGTGTCTGGGTCTGTGTATTCTGACAGCAGTGTGTCCGGGTCTCTGTATTCTGATAGCAGTCTGACAGGATTTGTGTATTCTGATAGCAGTGTGTCAGGGTCTGTGTATTCTGATAGCAGTGTCTCCGGGTCTGTGTATTCTGATAGCAGTGTGTCCGGGTCTGTGTATTCTGATAGCAGTGTGTCAGGGTCTCTGTATTCCGATAGCAGTGTGTCAGGGTCTGTGTATTCTGATCGCAGTGTGTCCGGGTCTGTGTATTCTGATAGCAGGGTGTCCGGCTCTGTGTATTCTGATAGCAGTGTGTCCGGGTCTGTGTATTCTGATAGCAGTGTGTCCGGGTCTGTGTATTCTGATAGCAGTGTGTCAGGGTCTGTGTATTCTGATAGCAATGTGTCAGGGTCTGTGTATTCTGACAGCAGTGTCTCCGGGTCTGTGTATTCTGATAGCAGTGTGTCCGGGTCTGTGTATTCTGATAGCAGTGTGTCAGGGTCTGTGTATTCTGATAGCAATGTGTCAGGGTCTGTGTATTCTGACAGCAGTGTCTCCGGGTCTGTGTATGCTGATAGCAGTGTGTCCGGGTCTGTGTATTCTGATAGGAGTGTGTCAGAGTCTGTGTTTTCTGATAGCAGTGTGTCAGGGTCTGTGTATTCTGATCGCAGTGTGTCCGGGTCTGTGTATTCTGATAGCCGTGTGTCTGGGTCGGTGTATTCTGATAGCAGTGTGTCTGGGTCTGTGTATTCTGATAGCAGTGTGTCAGGGTCTGTGTATTCAGATAGCAGTGTGTCCGGGTCTGTGTATTCTGATAGCAGTGTGTCCAGGTCTGTGTATTCTGATAGCAGGGTGTCCGGCTCTGTGTATTCTGATAGCAGTGTGTCCGGGTCTGTGTATTCTGATAGCAGTGTGTTCCGGTCTGTGTATTCTGACAGCAGTGTGTCAGGGTCTGTGTATTCTGATAGCAGTGTGTCAGGGTCTGGGTATTCTGATAGCAGTGTGTCAGGGTCTGTGTATTCTGATAGCAGTGTGTCCGGGTCTGTGTATTCTGATAGCAGTGTGTCGGGGTCTGTGTATTCTGAAAGCAGTGTGTCAGGGTCTGTGTATTCTGATAGCAGTGTGTCAGGGTCTGTGTATTCTGATAGCAGTGTGTCAGGGTCTGTGTATTCTGATAGCTGTGTGCTGTTTACCTGGGTCTGTGTATTCTGATAGCAGTGTGTCCGGGTCTGTGTATTCTGATAGCAGTGTGTCAGGGTCTGTGTATTCTGATAGCAGTGTGTCAGGGTCTGTGTATTGTGATAGCAGTGTGTTAGGTCTGTGTATTCTGATAGCAGTGTGTCAGGGTCTGTGTATTGTGATAGCTGTGTGTCAGGGTCTGTGTATTCTGATAGCAGTGTGTCAGGGTCTGTGTTTTCTGATAGCAGTGTGTCCGGGTCTGTGTATTCTGATAGCAGTGTGTCCGGGTCTGTGTATTCTGATAGCAGTGTGTCAGGGTCTGTGTATTCTGATAGCAGTGTGTCCACGTCTGTGTATTCTGATAGCAGTGTGTCCGGGTCTGTGTTTTCTGATAGCAGTGTGTCTGGGTCTGTGTATTCTGATAGCTGTGTGTCAGGCTCTGTGTATTCTGATAGCAGTGTGTCAGGGTCTGTGTTTTCTGATAGCTGTGTGTCTGGGTCTGTGTATTCTGATAGCAGTGTGTCCAGGTCTCTGTATTCTGATAGCAGTGTGTCTGGGTCTCTGTATTCTGATAGCAGTGTGTCCGGGTCTGTGTATTCTGATAGCTGTATGCTGTTTATCTGGGTCTGTGTATTCTGATAGCAGTGTGTCAGGGCCTGTGTTTTCTGATAGCAGTGTGTCCGGGTCTGTGTTTTCTGATAGCAGTATGTCAGGGTCTGTGTATTCTGATAGCAGTTTGTCAGGGTCTGTTTATTCTGATAGCAGTGTGTCAGGGTCTGTGTTTTCTGATAGCAGTGTGACCGGGTCTGTGTATTCTGATAGCAGTGTGTCCGGGTCTGTGTATTCTGATAGCAGTGTGTCAGGGTCTGTGTTTTCTGATCGCAGTGTGTCAGGGTCTGTGTATTCTGATAGCAGTGTGTCAGGGTCTGTGTATTCTGATAGCAGTGTGTCTGGGTCTGTGTTTTCTGATAGCAGTGTGTCTGGGTCTGTGTATTCTGATAGCAGTGTGTCCGGGTCTGTGTATTCTGATAGCAGTGTGTCAGGGTCTGTGTTTTCTGATAGCAGTGTGCCCGGGTCTGTGTATTTTGATAGCAGTGTGTCCGGGTCTGTGTATTCTGATAGCAGTGTGTCAGGGTCTGTGTATTCTGATAGCAGTGTGTCAGGGTCTGTGTATTCTGATAGCAGTGTGTCAGGGTCTGTGTATTCTGATAGCAGTGTGTCAGGGTCTGTGTATTCTGACAGCAGTGTGTCAGGGTCTGTGTATTCTGATAGCAGTGTGTCAGGGTCTGTGTATTCTGATAGCAGTGTGTCAGGGTCTGTGTATTCTGATAGCAGTGTGTCAGGGTCTGTGTATTCTGATAGCAGTGTGTCCGGGTCTGTGTATTCTGATATCAGTGTGTCCGGGTCTGTGTATTCTGATCGCAGTGTGACCGGGTCTGTGTATTCTGATATCAGTGTGTCCGGGTCTGTGTATTCTGATAGCAGTGTGTCCGGGTCTGTGTATTCTGATAGCAGTGTGTCCGGGTCTGTGCATTCTGGTAGCAGTGTGTCAGGGTCTGTGTATTCTGATAGCAGTGTGTCCGGGTCTGTGTATTCTGATAGCAGTGTGTCAGGGTCTGTGTATTCTGATAGCAGTGTATCAGGGTCTGTGTATTCTGATAGCAGTGTGTCGGGGTCTGTGTATTCTGATAGCAGTGTGTCGGGGTCTGTGTATTCTGATAGCAGTGTGTCAGGGCCTGTGTATTCTGATAGCAGTGTGTCGGGGTCTGTGTATTCTGATAGCAGTATGTCAGGGTCTGTGTATTCTGATAGCAGCGTGTCCGGGTCTGTGTATTCTGATAGCAGTGTGTCTGGGTCAGTGTATTCTGATAGCAGTGTGTCTGGGTCTGTGTATTCTGATAGCAGTGTGTCCGGGTCTGTGTATTCTGATAGCAGTGTGTCCGGGTCTGTGTATTCTGATAGCAGTGTGTCCGGGTCTGTGTATTCTGATAGCAGTGTGTCTGGGTCAGTGTATTCTGATAGCAGTGTGTCCGGGTCTGTGTATTCTGATAGCAGTGTGTCTGGGTCAGTGTATTCTGATAGCAGTGTGTCGGGGTCTGTGTATTCTGATAGCAGTGTGTCGGGGTCTGTGTATTCTGATAACAGTGTGTCAGGGCCTGTGTATTCTGATAGCAGTGTGTCGGGGTCTGTGTATTCTGATAGCAGTGTGTCGGGGTCTGTGTATTCTGATAGCAGTGTGTCCGGGTCTGTGTATTCTGATAGCTGTGTGCTGTTTACCTGGGTCTGTGTATTCTGATAGCAGTGTGTCCGGGTCTGTGTATTCTGATAGCAGTGTGTCAGGGTCTGTGTATTCTGATAGCAGTGTGTCAGGGTCTGTGTATTGTGATAGCAGTGTGTTAGGGTCTGTGTATTCTGATAGCAGTGTGTCAGGGTCTGTGTTTTCTGATAGCAGTGTGTCCGGGTCTGTGTATTCTGATAGCAGTGTGTCAGGGTCTGTGTATTCTGATAGCAGTGTGTCCACGTCTGTGTATTCTGATAGCAGTGTGTCCGGGTCTGTGTTTTCTGATAGCAGTGTGTCTGGGTCTGTGTATTCTGATAGCTGTGTGTCAGGCTCTGTGCATTCTGATAGCAGTGTGTCAGGGTCTGTGTTTTCTGATAGCTGTGTGTCTGGGTCTGTGTATTCTGATAGCAGTGTGTCCAGGTCTGTGTATTCTGATAGCAGTCTGTCTGGGTCTCTGTATTCTGATAGCAGTGTGTCCGGGTCTGTGTATTCTGATAGCAGTGTGTCCGGGTCTGTGTATTCTGATAGCTGTGTGTCCGGGTCTGTGTATTCTGATAGCAGTGTGTCTGGGTCAGTGTATTCTGATAGCAGTGTGTCCGGGTCTGTGTATTCTGATAGCAGTGTGTCTGGGTCAGTGTATTCTGATAGCAGTGTGTCGGGGTCTGTGTATTCTGATAGCAGTGTGTCAGGGCCTGTGTATTCTGATAGCAGTGTGTCGGGGTCTGTGTATTCTGATAGCAGTGTGTCCGGGTCTGTGTATTCTGATAGCTGTGTGCTGTTTACCTGGGTCTGTGTATTCTGATAGCAGTGTGTCCGGGTCTGTGTATTCTGATAGCAGTGTGTCAGGGTCTGTGTATTCTGATAGCAGTGTGTCAGGGTCTGTGTATTGTGATAGCAGTGTGTTAGGGTCTGTGTATTCTGATAGCAGTGTGTCAGGGTCTGTGTATTGTGATAGCTGTGTGTCCGGGTCTGTGTATTCTGATAGCAGTGTGTCAGGGTCTGTGTTTTCTGATAGCAGTGTGTCCGGGTCTGTGTATTCTGATAGCAGTGTGTCAGGGTCTGTGTATTCTGATAGCAGTGTGTCCACGTCTGTGTATTCTGATAGCAGTGTGTCCGGGTCTGTGTTTTCTGATAGCAGTGTGTCTGGGTCTGTGTATTCTGATAGCTGTGTGTCAGGCTCTGTGTATTCTGATAGCAGTGTGTCAGGGTCTGTGTTTTCTGATAGCTGTGTGTCTGGGTCTGTGTATTCTGATAGCAGTGTGTCCAGGTCTGTGTATTCTGATAGCAGTGTGTCTGGGTCTCTGTATTCTGATAGCAGTGTGTCCGGGTCTGTGTATTCTGATAGCTGTATGCTGTTTATCTGGGTCTGTGTATTCTGATAGCAGTGTGTCAGGGCCTGTGTTTTCTGATAGCAGTGTGTCCGGGTCTGTGTTTTCTGATAGCAGTGTGTCAGGGTCTGTGTATTCTGATAGCAGTTTGTCAGGGTCTGTGTATTCTGATAGCAGTGTGTCAGGGTCTGTGTTTTCTGATAGCAGTGTGACCGGGTCTGTGTATTCTGATAGCAGTGTGTCCGAGTCTGTGTATTCTGATAGCAGTGTGTCAGGGTCTGTGTTTTCTGATCGCAGTGTGTCAGGGTCTCTGTATTCTGATAGCAGTGTGTCAGGGTCTGTGTATTCTGATAGCAGTGTGTCAGGGTCTGTGTATTCTGATAGCAGTGTGTCTGGGTCTGTGTTTTCTGATAGCAGTGTGTCCGGGTCTGTGTATTCTGATAGCAGTGTGTCCGGGTCTGTGTATTCTGATAGCAGTGTGTCAGGGTCTGTGTTTTCTGATAGCAGTGTGTCCGGGTCTGTGTATTTTGATAGCAGTGTGTCCGGGTCTGTGTATTCTGATAGCAGTGTGTCCGGGTCTGTGTATTCTGACAGCAGTGTGTCAGGGTCTGTGTATTCTGATAGCAGTGTGTCAGGGTCTGTGTATTCTGATAGCAGTGTGTCAGGGTCTGTGTATTCTGACAGCAGTGTGTTCGGGTCTGTGTATTCTGATAGCAATGTGTCAGGGTCTGTGTATTCTGATAGCAGTGTGTCAGGGTCTGTGTATTCTGATAGCAGTGTGTCCGGGTCTGTGTATTCTGATAGCAGTGTGTCCGGGTCTGTGTATTCTGATAGCAGTGTGTCCGGGTCTGTGTTTTCTGATAGCAGTGTGTCAGGGTCTGTGTATTCTGATAGCAGTGTGTCAGGTCTGTGTATTCTGATAGCAGTGTGTCAGGGTCTGTGTATTCTGATAGCAGTGTGTCAGGGTCTGTGTATTCTGACAGCAGTGTGTCCGAGTCTGTGTATTCTGATAGCAGTGTGTCCGGGTCTGTGTATTCTGATAGCAGTGTGTCAGGGTCTGTGTATTGTGATAGCAGTGTGTCAGGGTCTGTGTATTCTGATAGCAGTGTGTCAGGGTCTGTGTATTCTGATAGCAGTATGTCAGGGTCTGTGTATTCTGATAGCAGTGTGTCCGGGTCTGTGTATTCTGATAGCAGTGTGTCAGGGTCTGTGTATTGTGATAGCAGTGTGTCAGTGTCTGTGTATTCTGATAGCAGTGTGTCCGGGTCTGTATATTCTGATAGCAGTGTGTCCGGGTCTGTGTATTCTGATAGCAGTGTGTCAGGGTCTGTGTATTCTGATAGCAGTGTGTCAAGGTCTGTGTATTCTGATAGCTGTGTGCTGTGTGTCCGGGTCTCTGCTTTAAATTATTGACAATCTTTCTTGTTTTGTTACAGATATTTTCTGACTTTGAGTACGCACGGAGACGAAAGGTCACTCATTATGTAAGCACAGGTATGAGTCATAGGCCTTGAAATTCAGTTGGTTGCGCCAGCCGGTAACGCCATAAGAGGGGTATATTTCCAGCGCTAGGCACTTAGCGCCCGGGCGCAGACCGATCTGTGCGAACGCCCAAATTCAGTTGACATTTAGCGCCGGCGCAAAGTGTTTGCGCCCGCTCAGCTGCGCGTGCAGCTTATGACGTCATCTCGTCGTGCAACGCTGTTTGTGCGCCCCAAACCGGAAATTCAGTGGCGCCCGCCCAATGTGGGCGTGGCGCTGCTAAGAACTGTGAAGTGGAACGCAACAGAGGCCCTGTGGGCCTCGGGGAGCGCTAATTAAAGGGCACTTACACTGACCTATAAAGCCCAGCCATTTTGCTGCAATGACTTTACTGCTTTGGATTTCTGGACAGAGACCAAGGGACAGAGCTAACTGATTTGGGACAACATAGGAGAGGTATTTTTGGCTTCTGGCCAGTGCTTTGACATTTGATTTCACTGTTTTCAACTTTATTATGGGGGCTGTATGGGGGTCCAACCCTCAGTTGCAGCATTATGTGCGAAGGGCTCGCAGACGCTGTGAGAGAGGGCCAGCCATGCCTAGACGCAGAGGGGCCATCAGGCGTCGGCAACATAGGCCTTACCCACTCAGGCAATACCGGCAGCAGGTGTCCTATCTCACCATGACTGCGGCGCATTGTGTTAAGAGGCTGCGCTTCAGAAGGGAGGTGGTTGCAGAGATCTGCCAGCTGCTTCACAGAGATCTGTGTCCACAGCTGATGTGCAGGACGTCTCTCTCGGTGGAAGTGAAGGTCACGGTGGCTCTGAACTTTTATGCAAGCGGCTCCTTCCAAGCCGCTGCTGGGGACATAGCGAACATCTCCCAGTTCACCGCGCATCGCTGCATCCGGCAGGTCACCGATGCACTTTTCGCGAGGAGACACCAATTCATCTCCTTCCCCATGACCCGACAGAGGCAGGAGCAGCGTACAGTCGGATTTGCCAGGATCGCGCGCTTCCCCATGGTGCAGGGCGCCATTGACTGCACGCATGTGGCTATGCGGGCACCTATCCACAATGCCGAGGATTACCGCAACCGGAAGGGCTACCATTCCCTAAATGTACAGCTGGTGTGTGACCACAGGCAGCGCACCCTAGCTGTCAATGCCCGCTTCCCAGGAAGCAGCCACGATGCATTTATCCTGCGCCAGACTACTGTGGCTGACATGTTCGAGGCACAGCCTCCACCAAGGGGATGGCTTATCGGGGACAAGGGCTACCCTTTGTGTACATGGCTCATGACCCCGCTCCGCGCGCCCAGGACCCCAGCGGAGGAGGCATACAACGAAAGCCATCAAGCCACAAGGAACATCATAGAGCAAACGATAGGCGTCCTCAAGCAACGGTTCCGCTGCCTGGATCGTTCCGGCGGATCTCTACAGTATTCGCCGGATAGAGTCTCCCAGTTCGTCGTCGTGTGCTGCATGCTGCACAACCTGGCTATCCGCAGGACTCAGGCACTGCCACCTGACATTGCACCACCACCTCAGGAGGACGAGCAGGAGGACCATGAGGAGGAGGAGGAGGAGGAGGAGTACCAGCCCAGGAGGGAGCCACAAGGTCCAAGGGCCGTCCGCCGGGGGCTTATTGATCGACACTTCTAGGCCCCCCTGTCAGGGAATGGGCTGTGGCAATGAACGCACCTGAAGGCAGCCGCACCGCAAGCCCTCAGCCGGTTAACACAACAACCACTTGAAACCTGAGACGTGGACATGCTGAATAAATAAAAAGCTTTATTTCACAAACTCAGGGCCCTTCCCACATGAAACAGAAAAACAGACAAGACCCCCAAAAAACAGTCAAAAACATCTGTCACTCCCAAAACCTGGGGAGGACTAACAAAACTTACCCATCCAAATGGCCTTCATCATCGGCCTTACAAAAATAAGCCCCCCCCTCCACAACACAAACACCCCCATAAAAACAAAAAATGCCTTGATCCTCGGCCTTACCAAAATAATGCCCCCCGAGAACACAAGCCCCCCAATATAAAAAAAACCGCTCTCACCACACTCTAATGGGTGTGCCGAGAGGGCGAGTCCTTAGACAGGCTTCTCTGGCCCCTGGCCGACCTGCTGCTCCGCCTCAACCTGGGCCCTGCGGGTGTGGCAAGGCTGGGGGAAGGCTCATGAGGGCCACAATGCGTGTCGGCAGATGCCCTTGGGGGTCGGCCTAGACGAGGCCCGGCCCGGGAGGGGCCGGCTGCTGACTGCTGCAGCTGTGGCTGGCCAGCATCAGTCTCAGCAGCAGCTCATCGCACCTTGGCTGGGGGAGTGGCAGTGTCGGCTGCACCAATGGGGGCAAGCTGGCTGATGGCAGGCGCGCGCTGCTCGCCAGAGACACTGGCACTCGGCCGGGCTGGCAGTGCAGCAAGCGCAGCAATCTGGTGGAGGCCAGACCGCTGTGCTGCAGCAGGGCGGCGGGTGCCCTGGCGATGCTTCCGCGCCACAGCGAGTGTGGCAGAAGTGAGTGCCCGAACTGCCCTGGTATGTGCCCGCATCAGCTGTGCCAGTGTCTGGACGGCACCACTCATCTCGCGAGTCGCGTCCTGGGCTGCCGCGAGTTGCTGGACACCCCTGTCGTGCGCTGCCGCGAGTTGTTCGACCCCCCTGGCCTGTGATTCCCCGAAAGCGACCACACTATGAGCCAGGGACTCAATGGCCTGAGGCATCTGTTGCACAACCCCCATGAACTCCTGGTGGCGCCGCTCAGACGCCACCGACATCTCATCGAGGAGGCGCACCTCCTGGGCGAGGACCGTCTCCGGACTGGAGGGCAGACTCTCCCTCTGGGGAGAAGGCCGCCAAGCTGGCCGACCCTTCCCGCGTGCCTCGAGCCCACTGGGCCCAGGATCTGCCCTCCCCTGCAACACCTCCCCCCTCTGGGGAGAAGGCCGGCGTGCTGCCGGACCCTTCCCGCGTGCCTCGAGCCCACTGGGCCCAGGATCTGCCCTCCCCTGCAACACTTCCCCCTGGCTCTCCTGCAGGCCAGACGTCTCCCCTCCATTGCCATCCCCTGGCGCGGATGAGGGTTCCCCCGATGTGCCGCCTTCCTCCTGGTCCTCGTCGTCCTCCTCCTCCAAGGGCCTGGCACTCTGAGCTTCAGGGACCACCTCCTCCTCACCAGCTGAAAGCAGGAAGGCACAAGAGTAGCTTTAGAGTGAGGACAGGGCATCAGCGAGGGAGGCCTGAGTGGTGGCATTATGCGCATTTGTCGGTCAGTGCGAAAGGATGTAGATCTGAAGCGCAAGGGCAACGACAAAGGTCCAACCGGTCATGTCCTTACCAGTGGGTCCCAGTACAGGGTCCGCATCTCCGATTGCAACAGGGCCAGTCACCCGGGCACGCATGAGTCGAGCCACGCTCTCCTCCAGCTCACTGAGCGCCTGGTACTGGGGACGGCCTCCCCCGGTGGCAGACTGGCTCCTCAAATTCCACGCCAGCTTGGCCTGCAAGAGAAAGGACGGCTTCTAAGTACAGTGTGGTGCCCTGTTGTTGTGTGCACTGCCTCCCATGGTCGAATAGCTTGGCCAGTGTGGTGCCCTGTTGTTGTGTGCACTGCCTCCCATGGTCGAATAGCTTGGCCAGTGTGGTGCCCTGTTGCTGTGTGCACTGCCTCCCATGGTCGAATAGCTTGGCCAGTGTGGTGCCCTGTTGCTGTGTGCACTGCCTCCCATGGTCGAATAGCTTGGCCAGTGTGGTGCCCTGTTGCTGTGTGCACTGCCTCCCATGGTCGAATAGCTTGGCCAGTGTGGTGCCCTGTTGCTGTGTGCACTGCCTCCCATGGTCGAATATCTTGGCCAGTGTGGTGCCCTGTTGCTGTGTGCACTGCCTCCCATGGTCGAATATCTTGGCCAGTGTGTTAAGTGCAGAAAGTGCTATTGATGATCATGCCAGTGCCATAGCTGCGGGAGGAGGGCTGCCCATTAGGCCTTTGAGGTCCCTTTGCCCATAATGTGAGGTGCACATGCAAGGATGAGGAGGACACTGGAAAGGGTACTCACCTTCACCATCCGAGTGAGGTCGTTGTACTTCTTGCGGCATTGGTCCGCACTCCTGGGGACATCGCTGGTGGATGACACCCTGTGGGCGATTTTCCTCCAGGCTTTCCTGTACTGGCTCCTGGGAGCCTTCTTGCCACTGTCCGGGCTCAAGATCTCTCTTTTGTCCTCCACACCATTAATGAGCACCCTCAGAGCATGCTCTGAGAAGCGCTGCGCTCGTTCACGGGCCCTCTCCATGGCTCCAGGCGCTATTTTGGCCCACCAGCAGTGTTGAGGCCTAGCTGCAGGGCTCCAGCATGCAGGGCGTGGCAGCAGTCAAAGTCGACCCTTCCCCCTTTAAGAGCTGGCCGGCATCAGGGTGTCTGCTGTCAATCAAAACATGACCGCACCTGCGCTGCGCCCGGCCTCGGCGTTATCAGGCCACATCGCCGGCTTAGCGCCTGAAGAGAGCATTGCAACGCCAGTTTCAGCGCTCGGCCAAACTCTTGGCCAACTCTACTGAATTTCGGCAATGTGGCCTACACTTTCCGGCGGGCGCTAACTTTAGCGAACGCCCGACTTTAGCGCCCCAAAAGTGTCCAGACTGAATTTCTAGGCCATAGAGTCATAACGCCACAGAAGGAGGCCATTCGGCCCATCGAGTCCGCGCTGGCTCTCTCTAGAGCAGTCCAGACAGTCCCTTTCCCCCGCTCTATCCCCATAGCCCTGCAAGTTTATTTTCCTCAAATGCGTATGCAGTCTCCCCTTGAAAACATTGAGTGTCTCCACTTCCACCACTTCCGTCGGCAGCAAGTTCCAGGTCCTCACCACTCGCTGCGTAAGAAAGTTTTTCTTCACATCCCCGCCTGTATATTTTGCCAAAACCTTAAACCTGTTTACCATCAACTAGTGGGAACAGCCTTTCCCTGTCATAATCTTGTACACCTCTATCAAATCACCCCTCAACCTCCTTTGCTCTAGTGAAAACAAATGTGGGATTGGGGATCACACTTTGCCACTTGTTCTGTAGGAGTTGGGCGCTGTACTGATTATTCACACTGGGTGTGAGTGGTTCTGGCAGTGTTGAGTCTGACTGTTGCATGTCTACTTGTGATGGAGGTTTTGGGCACTGTACTGATTATTCACACTGGGTGTGAGGGGTTCTGGCAGTGTTGAGTCTGGCTGTTGCATGTCTACTTGTGATGGAGGTGTTGGACGCTGTACTGATGATTCACACTGGGTGTGAGGGGTTCTGGCAGTGTTGAGTCTGATTGTTGCATGTCTACTTGTGATGGAGGTGTTGGGCGCTGTACTGATTATTCACACTGGGTGCGAAGGGTTCTGGCAGTGTTGAGTCTGGCTGTTGCATGTCTACTTGTGATGGAGGTGTTGGGCGCTGTACTGATGATTCACACTGGGTGTGAGGGGTTCTGGCAGTGTTGAGTCTGACTGTTGCATGTCTACTTGTGATGGAGGTGTTGGACGCTGTACTGATGATTCACACTGGGTGTGAGGGGTTCTGGCAGTGTTGAGTCTGATTGTTGCATGTCTACTTGTGATGGAGGTGTTGGGCGCTGTACTGATTATTCACACTGGGTGCGAAGGGTTCTGGCAGTGTTGAGTCTGGCTGTTGCATGTCTACTTGTGATGGAGGTGTTGGGCGCTGTACTGATGATTCACACTGGGTGTGAGGGGTTCTGGCAGTGTTGAGTCTGACTGTTGCATGTCTACTTGTGATGGAGGTGTTGGGCGCTGTACTGATGATTCACACTGGGTGTGAGGGGTTCTGGCAGTGTTGAGTCTGATTGTTGCATGTCTACTTGTGATGGAGGTGTTGGGCGCTGTACTGATGATTCACACTGGGTGTGAGGTGTTCTGGCAGTGTTGAGTCTGACTGTTGCATGTCTACTTGTGATGGAGGTGTTGGGCGCTGTACTGATGATTCACACTGGGTGTGAGGGGTTCTGGCAGTGTTGAGTCTGACTGTTGCATGTCTACTTGTGATGGAGGTGTTGCGTGCTGTACTGATTATTCACACTGGGTGCGAAGGGTTCTGGCTGTGTTGAGTCTGGCTGTTGCATGTCTACTTGTGATGGAGGTGTTTATCGCAGTTTCTGTGCCTCTGCTCACAGCACTGTTAATATTTCAGTAACGACAATTTACAGAAGCTGCTCGAATGATTGAATCCATCGGAAGACGTGTCCCTTGATGGCCCAATCCTTTGCGGATTAACTTGGTTTTGTTCCACAGGTTATGTTGACACATTGCCCGTGATGTGGATAATAATCAGCGTGGTGATATTCATCACCATTACTGCCGGCATTTTCATCGCAAGACGAGTCAAGAGGAAAAGTGAGAGGGTGCAAGGTAATGATAACCTGAGCACGGAGTGAAGATTCTGCCTTGATTGAGGGGAGAGCGGGGTGTGCAATCCTGAGTGAGTGTGTACTGGAGTACACTGCACGTGTATATATCTCTGTCTGTGCACTGAATGTGTATATATCTGTGTGTGTAGACACGAGTACACTGAATGTGTATATATCTGTGTGTGTAGACACGAGTACACCAAATGTGTATATATCTGTGTGGGTAGACACGAGTACACTGAATGTGTATATATCTGTGTGTGTAGACACGAGTACACTGAATGTGTATATATCTGTGTGTGTAGACACGAGTACACTGAATGTGTATATATCTGTGTGTGTAGACACGAGTGCACGGAATGTGTATATATCTGTGTGTGCAGACACGAGTACACTGAATGTGTATATATCTGCGTGTGTAGACACGAGTACACTGAATGTGTATATATCTGCGTGTGTAGACACGAGTACACTGAATGTGTATATATCTGCGTGTGTAGACACGAGTACACTGAATGTGTATATATCTGCGTGTGCAGACACGAGTACACTGAATGTGTATATATCTGCGTGTGTAGACACGAGTACACTGAATGTGTATATATCTGCGTGTGTAGACACGAGTACACTGAATGTGTATATATCTGCGTGTGTAGACACGAGTACACTGAATGTGTATATATCTGCGTGTGTAGACACGAGTGCACTGAATGTGTATATATCTGCGTGTGTAGACACGAGTGCACTGAATGTGTATATATCTGTGTGTGTAGACACGAGTGCACTGAATGTGTATATATCTGTGTGTGTAGACACGAGTTCACTGAATGTGTATATATCTGTGTGTGTAGACACGAGTACACTGAATGTGTATATATCTGCGTGTGTAGACACGAGTACACTGAATGTGTATATATCTGCGTGTGTAGACACGAGTACACTGAATGTGTATATATCTGTGTGTGCAGGCACGAGTACGCTGAATGTGTATATATCTGTGTGTGTAGACACGAGTACGCTGAATGTGTATATATCTGTGTGTGTAGACACGAGTGCGCTGAATGTGTATATATCTGTGTGTGTAGACACGAGTACACTGAATGTGTATATATCTGCGTGTGTAGACACGAGTGCACTGAATGTGTATATATCTGCGTGTGTAGACACGAGTACACTGAATGTGTATATATCTGTGTGTGCAGGCACGAGTACGCTGAATGTGTATATATCTGTGTGTGTAGACACGAGTACGCTGAATGTGTATATATCTGTGTGTGTAGACACGAGTGCGCTGAATGTGTATATATCTGCGTGTGTAGACACGAGTACACTGAATGTGTATATATCTGCGTGTGTAGACACGAGTGCACTGAATGTGTATATATCTGCGTGTGTAGACACGAGTGCACTGAATGTGTATATATCTGCGTGTGTAGACACGAGTGCACTGAATGTGTATATATCTGCGTGTGTAGACACGAGTGCACTGAATGTGTATATATCTGCGTGTGTAGACACGAGTACACTGAATGTGTATATATCTGCGTGTGTAGACACGAGTGCACTGAATGTGTATATATCTGCGTGTGTAGACACGAGTGCACTGAATGTGTATATATCTGCGTGTGTAGACACGAGTACACTGAATGTGTATATATCTGCGTGTGTAGACACGAGTACACTGAATGTGTATATATCTGCGTGTGTAGACACGAGTACACTGAATGTGTATATATCTGCGTGTGTAGACACGAGTTCACTGAATGTGTATATATCTGTGTGTGTAGACACGAGTACACTGAATGTGTATATATCTGCGTGTGTAGACACGAGTACACTGAATGTGTATATATCTGTGTGTGTAGACACGAGTGCACTGAATGTGTATATATCTGCGTGTGTAGACACGAGTACACTGAATGTGTATATATCTGTGTGTGGACACGAGTACACTGAATGTGTATATATCTGCGTGTGTAGACACGAGTACACTGAATGTGTATATATCTGTGTGTGGACACGAGTACGCTGAATGTGTATATATCTGCGTGTGTAGACACGAGTACACTGAATGTGTATATATCTGTGTGTGGACACGAGTACACTGAATGTGTATATATCTGCGTGTGTAGACACGAGTACACTGAATGTGTATATATCTGTGTGTGTAGACACGAGTGCACTGAATGTGTATATATCTGCGTGTGTAGACACGAGTACACTGAATGTGTATATATCTGCGTGTGTAGACACGAGTACACTGAATGTGTATATATCTGTGTGTGTAGACACGAGTACACTGTGTATATATCTGTGTGTGTAGACACGAGTGCACTGAATGTGTATATATCTGTGTGTGTAGACACGAGTACACTGAATGTGTATATATCTGTGTGTGTAGACACGAGTACGCTGAATGTGTATATATCTGTGTGTGTAGACACGAGTACACTGAATGTGTATATATCTGCGTGTGTAGACACGAGTACACTGAATGTGTACATATCTGTGTCTAGACACGAGTGCACTGTATGTGCGGGAGTTTGAGTTTGTGTATGTAGTGGCTTGTGCGCGTGTCAGTATAGCTAGCTGTGCCCTAGCGTGTGAACATTTGTATCTGTGTGTGCATGTATGTGTCTATGTGTATATCTGTGTGCGCGTGTGCGTATATACATGTGTGAGCCTGAGTATTTAAAGGCTGGTATCTGTATCTTGTATCTGTGTTTACCTGCGTCTGGTCTCGGCCCTAAATCTACCTGGTTGTACTCTCTCCACGTGTGTGTGGGGAATGTGCATGGGCCGAGGGGAGGGTACACACACTGGCCAAGGGGAGGGTGTACACAGGCCGAAGGGAGGGTATGCACACGGGCCGAGGGGAGAGTACGTACACGGGCCGAGGGCAGGGTACATACACGGGCCGAGGGGAGGGTGTACACAGGCCGAAGGGAGGGTATGCACACGGGCCGAGGGGAGAGTACGTACACGGGCCGAGGGGAGGGTACATACACGGTGTAGTGTCCGTGTGTAGATAAAGACACTGAAGACAGGAGTTGGTTCATAGGTATTTACTAAGCAAGTCTGGGGGGGGTGGGTTTCTAAAGGATATACACAATACACAGGCTTATATAGCCCAAGTGGCAATTACCGGCATTACGCACACCTGGGGCTCTTAAAGGCACATACACCATAATTGCTCTTAAAGGCACATACACCACACACGGGCCAAGGGGAGGGTGTACACGGGCCGAGGGGAGGGTATGTACACGGGCTGAGGGGAGAGTACGTACACGGGCCGAGGGGAGGGTACGTACACGGGCCGAGGGGAGGGTACGTACACGGGCCGAGGGGAGGGTACGTACACGGGCCGAGGGGAGGGTACGTACACGGGCCGAGGGGAGGGTACGTACACGGGCCGAGGGGAGGGTACGTACATGGGCCGAGGGGAGGGTACGTACACGGGCCGAGGGGAGGGTACGTACACGGGCCGAGGGGAGGGTACGTACACGGGCCGAGGGGAGGGTACGTACACGGGCCGAGGGGAGGGTACGTACACGGGCCGAGGGGAGGGTACGTACACGGGCCGAGGGGAGGGGACGTACACGGGCCGAGGGGAGGGGACGTACACGGGCCGAGGGGAGGGTACGTACACGGGCCGAGGGGAGGGTACGTACACGGGCCGAGGGGAGGGGACGTACACGGGCCGAGGGGAGGGTACGTACACGGGCCGAGGGGAGGGTACGTACACGGGCCGTGGGGAGGGGACGTACACGGGCCGAGGGGAGGGTACGTACACGGGCCGAGGGGAGGGTACGTACACGGGCCGAGGGGAGGGTACGTACACGGGCCGTGGGGAGGGGACGTACACGGGCCGAGGGGAGGGGACGTACACGGGCCGAGGGGAGGGGACGTACACGGGCCGAGGGGAGGGGACGTACACGGGCCGAGGGGAGGGGACGTACACGGGCCGAGGGGAGGGGACGTACACGGGCCGAGGGGAGGGGACGTACACGGGCCGCGGGGAGGGGACGTACACGGGCCGAGGGGAGGGTACATACACGGGCCGCGGGGAGGGTACGTACACGGGCCGAGGGGAGGGGACGTACACGGGCCGAGGGGAGGGTACGTACACGGGCCGAGGGGAGGGGACGTACACGGGCCGAGGGGAGGGGACGTACACGGGCCGAGGGGAGGGGACGTACACGGGCCGAGGGGAGGGGACGTACACGGGCCGAGGGGAGGGGACGTACACGGGCCGCGGGGAGGGTACGTACATGGGCCGAGGGGAGGGGACGTACACGGGCCGAGGGGAGGGTACATACACGGGCCGCGGGGAGGGTACGTACACGGGCCGAGGGGAGGGTACATATACGGGCCGAGGGGAGGGTACATACACGGGCCGTGGGGAGGGGACGTACACGGGCCGAGGGGAGGGGACGTACACGGGCCGAGGGGAGGGTACGTACACGGGCCGAGGGGAGGGGACGTACACGGGCCGAGGGGAGGGGACGTACACGGGCCGTGGGGAGGGGACGTACACGGGCCGAGGGGAGGGTACGTACACGGGCCGAGGGGAGGGGACGTACACGGGCCGTGGGGAGGGTACGTACACGGGCCGAGGGGAGGGGACGTACACGGGCTGAGGGGAGGGTACGTACACGGGCCGAGGGGAGGGTACATACACGGGCCGAGGGGAGGGGACGTACACGGGCCGTGGGGAGGGGACGTACACGGGCCGAGGGGAGGGTACATACACGGGCCGTGGGGAGGGGACGTACACGGGCCGTGGGGAGGGGACGTACACGGGCCGAGGGGAGGGGACGTACACGGGCCGTGGGAGGGGACGTACACGGGCCGAGGGGAGGGGACGTACACGGGCCGAGGGGAGGGTACGTACACGGGCCGAGGGGAGGGTACGTACACGGGCCGAGGGGAGGGGACGTACACGGGCCGAGGGGAGGGTACGTACACGGGCCGAGGGGAGGGTACGTACACGGGCCGAGGGGAGGGTACGTACACGGGCCGAGGGGAGGGGACGTACACGGGCCGTGGGGAGGGGAAGTACACGGGCCGTGGGGAGGGTACGTACACGGGCCGTGGGGAGGGTACGTACACGGGCCGTGGGGAGGGTACGTACACGGGCCGAGGGGAGGGTACGTACACGGGCCGAGGGGAGGGGGACGTACACGGGCCGAGGGGAGGGTACGTACACGGGCCGAGGGGAGGGGACGTACACGGGCCGAGGGGAGGGTACGTACACGGGCCGAGGGAGGGTACGTACACGGGCCGAGGGGAGGGGACGTACACGGGCCGAGGGGAGGGTACGTACACGGGCCGTGGGGAGGGTACGTACACGGGCCGAGGGGAGGGGACGTACACGGGCCGAGGGGAGGGTACGTACACGGGCCGTGGGGAGGGGACGTACACGGGCCGAGGGGAGGGGACGTACATTGGCCGAGGGGAGGGTACGTACACGGGCCGAGGGGAGGGTACGTACACGGGCCGAGGGGAGGGTACGTACACGGGCCGAGGGGAGGGTACGTACACGGGCCGAGGGGAGGGTACGTACACGGGCCGAGGGGAGGGTGTACACGGGCCGAGGGGAGGGGACGTACACGGGCCGTGGGGAGGGGACGTACACGGGCCGAGGGGAGGGTACGTACACGGGCCGAGGGGAGGGGACGTACACGGGCCGAGGGGAGGGTACGTACACGGGCCGAGGGGAGGGGACGTACACGGGCCGAGGGGAGGGGACGTACACGGGCCGAGGGGAGGGGACGTACACGGGCTGTGGGGAGGGGACGTACACGGGCTGTGGGGAGGGGACGTACACGGGCCGTGGGGAGGGGACGTACACGGGCCGAGGGGAGGGGACGTACACGGGCCGAGGGGAGGGGACGTACACGGGCTGTGGGGAGGGGGACGTACACGGGCCGTGGGGAGGGGACGTACACGGGCCGAGGGGAGGGTACGTACACGGGCCGAGGGGAGGGTACGTACACGGGCCGTGGGGAGGGGACGTACACGGGCCGAGGGGAGGGTACGTACACGGGCCGAGGGGAGGGGACGTACACGGGCCGAGGGGAGGGGACGTACACGGGCCGAGGGGAGGGGACGTACACGGGCCGAGGGGAGAGTACGTACACGGGCCGAGGGGAGGGTACGTACACGGGCCGAGGGGAGGGTACGTACACGGGCCGAGGGGAGGGTACGTACACGGGCCGAGGGGAGGGGACGTACACGGGCCGAGGGGAGGGGACGTACACGGGCCGAAGGGAGGGGACGTACACGGGCCGTGGGGAGGGGACGTACACGGGCCGAGGGGAGGGGACGTACACGGGCCGTGGGGAGGGTACGTACACGGGCCGTGGGGAGGGTACGTACACGGGCCGTGGGGAGGGGACGTACACGGGCCGAGGGGAGGGGACGTACACGGGCCGAGGGGGAGGGTACGTACACGGGCCGAGGGGAGGGTACGTACACGGGCCGAGGGGAGGGTACGTACACGGGCCGTGGGGAGGGTACGTACACGGGTCGAGGGGAGGGTACGTACACGGGCCGAGGGGAGGGGACGTACACGGGCCGTGGGGAGGGTACGTACACGGGCCGAGGGTAGGGGACGTACACGGGCCGAGGGGAGGGTACGTACACGGGCCGAGGGGAGGGTACGTACACGGGCCGAGGGGAGGGGACGTACACGGGCCGAGGGGAGGGTACGTACACGGGCCGAGGGGAGGGGACGTACACGGGCCGAGGGGAGGGTACGTACACGGGCCGAGGGGAGGGTACGTACACGGGCCGAGGGGAGGGTACGTACACGGGCCGAGGGGAGGGTACGTACACGGGCCGAGGGGAGGGTACGTACACGGGCCGAGGGGAGGGTACGTACACGGGCCGTGGGGAGGGGACGTACACGGGCCGAGGGGAGGGTACGTACACGGGCCGAGGGGAGGGGACGTACACGGGCCGAGGGGAGGGTACGTACACGGGCCGAGGGGGAGGGTACGTACACGGGCCGTGGGGAGGGGACGTACACGGGCCGAGGGGAGGGTACGTACACGGGCCGAGGGGAGGGTACGTACACGGGCCGAGGGGAGCGGTACGTACACGGGCCGTGGGGAGGGGACGTACACGGGCCGAGGGGAGGGGACGTACACGGGCCGAGGGGAGGGGACGTACACGGGCCGAGGGGAGGGGACGTACACGGGCCGAGGGGAGGGGACGTACACGGGCCGAGGGGAGGGGACGTACACGGGCCGAGGGGGAGGGGACGTACACGGGCCGCGGGGAGGGGACGTACACGGGCCGAGGGGAGGGGTACATACACGGGCCGCGGGGAGGGTACGTACACGGGCCGAGGGGAGGGGACGTACACGGGCCGAGGGGAGGGTACGTACACGGGCCGAGGGGGAGGGGACGTACACGGGCCGAGGGGAGGGGACGTACACGGGCCGAGGGGAGGGGACGTACACGGGCCGAGGGGGAGGGGACGTACACGGGCCGAGGGGAGGGGACGTACACGGGCCGCGGGGAAGGTGGACGTACACGGGCCGAGGGGGGGGGCCGAGGGAGGGACGTACACGGGCCGAGGGGAGGGGACGTACACGGGCCGAGGGGAGGGTACCTACACGGGCCGTGGGGAGGGTACATACACGGGCCGCGGGGAGGGGACGTACATGGGCCGAGGGGAGGGGACGTACACGGGCCGAGGGGAGGGTACATACACGGGGCCGCGGGGAGGGTACGTACACGGGCCGAGGGGAGGGTACATATACGGGCCGAGGGGAGGGTACATACACGGGCCGTGGGGAGGGGACGTACACGGGCCGAGGGGGAGGGGACGTACACGGGCCGAGGGGAGGGTACGTACACGGGCCGAGGGGAGGGGACGTACACGGGCCGAGGGGAGGGTACGTACACGGGCCGTGGGGAGGGGACGTACACGGGCCGAGGGGAGGGTACGTACACGGGCCGAGGGGAGGGTACGTACACGGGCCGAGGGGAGGGGACGTACACGGGCCGAGGGGAGGGGACGTACACGGGCCGAGGGGAGGGGACGTACACGGGCCGAGGGGAGGGTACGTACACGGGCCGAGGGGAGGGGACGTACACGGGCCGAGGGGAGGGTACGTACACGGGCCGCGGGGAGGGTACGTACACGGGCCGAGGGGAGGGTACGTACACGGGCCGAGGGGAGGGGACGTACACGGGCCGTGGGGAGGGGACGTACACGGGCCGTGGGGAGGGGACGTACACGGGCCGAGGGGAGGGTACGTACACGGGCCGAGGGGAGGGGACGTACACGGGCCGTGGGGAGGGTACGTACACGGGCCGAGGGGAGGGTACGTACACGGGCCGAGGGGAGGGGACGTACACGGGCCGAGGGGAGGGGACGTACACGGGCCGTGGGGAGGGGACGTACACGGGCCGAGGGGAGGGTACGTACACGGGCCGAGGGGAGGGGACGTACACGGGCCCGAGGGGAGGGTACGTACACGGGCCGTGGGGGAGGGTACGTACACGGGCCGAGGGGAGGGTACGTACACGGGCCGAGGGGAGGGTACGTACACGGGCCGAGGGGAGGGGACGTACACGGGCCGTGGGGAGGGTACGTACACGGGCCGAGGGGAGGGTACGTACACGGGCCGAGGGGAGGGTACGTACACGGGCCGAGGGGAGGGTACGTACACGGGCCGAGGGGGAGGGGACGTACACGGGCCGTGGGGAGGGGAAGTACACGGGCCGTGGGGAGGGTACGTACACGGGCCGTGGGGAGGGTACGTACACGGGCCGTGGGGAGGGTACGTACACGGGCCGAGGGGAGGGTACGTACACGGGCCGAGGGGAGGGGACGTACACGGGCCGAGGGGAGGGTACGTACACGGGCCGAGGGGAGGGGACGTACACGGGCCGAGGGGAGGGTACGTACACGGGCCGAGGGGAGGGTACGTACACGGGCCGAGGGGAGGGGACGTACACGGGCCGAGGGGAGGGTACGTACACGGGCCGTGGGGAGGGTACGTACACGGGCCGAGGGGAGGGGACGTACACGGGCCGAGGGGAGGGTACGTACACGGGCCGTGGGGAGGGGACGTACACGGGCCGAGGGGAGGGGACGTACACGGGCCGAGGGGAGGGTACGTACACGGGCCGAGGGGAGGGGACGTACACGGGCCGAGGGGAGGGTACATACACGGGCCGAGGGGAGGGGACGTACACGGGCCGAGGGGAGGGTACGTACACGGGCCGAGGGGAGGGTGTACACGGGCCGTGGGGAGGGGACGTACACGGGCCGTGGGGAGGGGACGTACACGGGCCGAGGGGAGGGTACGTACATTGGCCGAGGGGAGGGTACGTACACGGGCCGAGGGGAGGGTACGTACACGGGCCGAGGGGAGGGTACGTACACGGGCCGAGGGGAGGGTACGTACACGGGCCGAGGGGAGGGTACGTACACGGGCCGAGGGGAGGGTGTACACGGGCCGAGGGGAGGGGACGTACACGGGCCGTGGGGAGGGGACGTACACGGGCCGAGGGGAGGGTACGTACACGGGCCGAGGGGAGGGTACGTACACGGGCCGTGGGGAGGGGACGTACACGGGCCGAGGGGAGGGTACGTACACGGGCCGAGGGGAGGGTACGTACACGGGCCGTGGGGAGGGGACGTACACGGGCCGAGGGGAGGGGAAGTACACGGGCCGTGGGGAGGGGACGTACACGGGCCGAGGGGAGAGTACGTACACGGGCCGAGGGGAGGGTACGTACACGGGCCGAGGGGAGGGGACGTACACGGGCCGAGGGGAGGGTACGTACACGGGCCGAGGGGAGGGGACGTACATGGGCCGAGGGGAGGGTACGTACACGGGCCGAGGGGAGGGGACGTACACGGGCCGAGGGGAGGGGACGTACACGGGCCGAGGGGAGGGGACGTACACGGGCCGAGGGGAGAGTACGTACACGGGCCGAGGGGAGGGTACGTACACGGGCCGAGGGGAGGGTACGTACACGGGCCGAGGGGAGGGTACGTACACGGGCCGAGGGGAGGGGACGTACACGGGCCGAGGGGAGGGGACGTACACGGGCCGAAGGGAGGGGACGTACACGGGCCGTGGGGAGGGGACGTACACGGGCCGAGGGGAGGGGACGTACACGGGCCGTGGGGAGGGTACGTACACGGGCCGTGGGGAGGGGACGTACACGGGCCGTGGGGAGGGTACGTACACGGGCCGAGGGGAGGGTACGTACACGGGCCGAGGGGAGGGTACGTACACGGGCCGAGGGGAGGGGACGTACACGGGCCGAGGGGAGGGGACGTACACGGGCCGAGGGGAGGGGACGTACACGGGCCGAGGGGAGGGGACGTACACGGGCCGAGGGGAGGGTACGTACACGGGCCGAGGGGAGGGGACGTACACGGGCCGAGGGGAGGGTACATACACGGGCCGTGGGGAGGGGACGTACACGGGCCGAGGGGAGGGTACGTACACGGGCCGAGGGGAGGGTACGTACACGGGCCGAGGGGGGGGGGACGTACACGGGCTGTGGGGAGGGTACGTACACGGGCCGTGGGGAGGGTACGTACACGGGCCGAGGGGAGGGGACGTACACGGGCCGAGGGGAGGGTACGTACACGGGCCGAGGGGAGGGGACGTACACGGGCCGAGGGGAGGGTACGTACACGGGCCGAGGGGAGGGTACGTACACGGGCCGAGGGGAGGGGACGTACACGGGCCGAGGGGAGGGTACGTACACGGGCCGTGGGGAGGGTACGTACACGGGCCGAGGGGAGGGGACGTACACGGGCCGAGGGGAGGGTACGTACACGGGCCGAGGGGAGGGGACGTACACGGGCCGAGGGGAGGGTACGTACACGGGCCGAGGGGAGGGGACGTACACGGGCCGAGGGGAGGGTACGTACACGGGCCGAGGGGAGGGTACGTACACGGGCCGAGGGGAGGGGACGTACACGGGCCGTGGGGAGGGGACGTACACGGGCCGAGGGGAGGGTACGTACACGGGCCGTGGGGAGGGGACGTACACGGGCCGTGGGGAGGGGACGTACACGGGCCGAGGGGAGGGGACGTACACGGGCCGAGGGGAGGGGACGTACACGGGCCGAGGGGAGGGGACGTACACGGGCCGAGGGGAGGGTACGTACAGTGGCCGAGGGGAGGGGACGTACACGGGCCGAGGGGAGGGGACGTACACGGGGTGAGGGGAGGGTACGTACACGGGCCGAGGGGAGGGGATGTACACGGGCCGAGGGGAGGGGACGTACACGGGCCGTGGGGAGGGGACGTACACGGGCCGAGGGGAGGGTACGTACACGGGCCGAGGGGAGGGTACGTACACGGGCCGAGGGGAGGGTACGTACACGGGCCGAGGGGAGGGGACGTACACGGGCCGAGGGGAGGGTACGTACACGGGCCGAGGGGAGGGTACGTACACGGGCCGAGGGGAGGGTACGTACACGGGCCGCGGGGAGGGTACGTACACGGGCCGAGGGGAGGGTACGTACACGGGCCGAGGGGAGGGGACGTACACGGGCCGTGGGGAGGGGACGTACACGGGCCGTGGGGAGGGTACGTACACGGGCCGAGGGGAGGGGACGTACACGGGCCGTGGGGAGGGTACGTACACGGGCCGAGGGGAGGGGACGTACACGGGCCGAGGGGAGGGGACGTACACAGGCCGAGGGGAGGGGACGTACACGGGCCGAGGGGAGAGTACGTACACGGGCCGAGGGGAGGGTACGTACACGGGCCGAGGGTAGGGTACGTACACGGGCCGAGGGGAGGGTACGTACACGGGCCGAGGGGAGGGGACGTACACGGGCCGTGGGGAGGGGACGTACACGGGCCGAGGGGAGGGGACGTACATGGGCCGTGGGGAGGGGACGTACACAGGCCGAGGGGAGGGGACGTACACGGGCCGAGGGGAGGGTACGTACACGGGCCGAGGGGAGGGTACGTACACGGGCCGAGGGGAGGGTACGTACACGGGCCGTGGGGAGGGTACGTACACGGGTCGAGGGGAGGGTACGTACACGGGCCGAGGGGAGGGGACGTACACGGGCCGTGGGGAGGGTACGTACACGGGCCGAGGGGAGGGTACGTACACGGGCCGAGGGGAGGGGACGTACACGGGCCGAGGGGAGGGGACGTACACGGGCCGAGGGGAGGGGACGTACACGGGCCGAGGGGAGGGTACGTACACGGGCCGAGGGGAGGGTACGTACACGGGCCGAGGGGAGGGTACGTACACGGGCCGAGGGGAGGGGACGTACACGGGCCGAGGGGAGGGGACGTACATGGGCCGAGGGGAGAGTACGTACACGGGCCGAGGGGAGGGTACGTACACGGGCCGAGGGGAGGGGACGTACACGGGCCGAGGGAGGGTACGTACACGGGCCGAGGGGAGGGGACGTACACGGGCCGAGGGGAGGGGACGTACACAGGCCGAGGGGAGAGTACGTACACGGGCCGAGGGGAGGGTACGTACACGGGCCGTGGGGAGGGTACGTACACGGGCCGTGGGGAGGGGACATACACGGGCCGAGGGGAGGGGACGTACACGGGCCGTGGGGAGGGTACGTACACGGGCCGAGGGGAGGGTACGTACACGTGCCGAGGGGAGGGTACGTACACGGGCCGAGGGGAGGGTACGTACACGGGCCGAGGGGAGGGTACGTACACGGGCCGAGGGGAGGGTACGTACATTGGCCGAGGGGAGGGGACGTACACGGGCCGAGGGGAGGGTACGTACATTGGCCGAGGGGAGGGGACGTACACGGGCCGTGGAGAGGGTGTACACGGGCCGAGGGGAGGGTACGTACACGGGCCGAGGGGAGGGGACGTACATGGGCCGTGGTGAGGGTGTACACGGGCCGAGGGGAGGGTACGTACACGGGCCGTGGGGAGGGGACGTACACGGGCCGAGGGGAGGGTACGTACACGGGCCGAGGGGAGGGTACGTACACGGGCCGAGGGGAGGGGACGTACACGGGCCGAGGGGAGGGTACGTACACGGGCCGAGGGGAGGGGACGTACACGGGCCGAGGGGAGGGTACGTACACGGGCCGAGGGGAGGGTACGTACACGGGCCGAGGGGAGGGGACGTACACGGGCCGAGGGGAGGGTACGTACACGGGCCGAGGGGAGGGGACGTACACGGGCCGAGGGGAGGGGACGTACACGGGCCGAGGGGAGGGGACGTACACGGGCCGAGGGGAGGGTACGTACACGGGCCGAGGGGAGGGGACGTACAAGGGCCGAGGGGAGGGTACGTACACGGGCCGAGGGGAGGGGACGTACACGGGCCGTGGGGAGGGGACGTACACGGGCCGAGGGGAGGGTACGTACACGGGCCGAGGGGAGGGTACGTACACGGGCCGAGGGGAGGGTACGTACACGGGCCGAGGGGAGGGTACGTACACGGGCCGTGGGGAGGGTGTACATGGGCCGAGGGGAGGGGACGTACACGGGCCGAGGGGAGGGGACGTACACGGGCCGAGGGGAGGGTACGTACACGGGCCGAGGGGAGGGGACGTACACGGGCCGAGGGGAGGGTACGTACACGGGCCGAGGGGAGGGGACGTACACGGGCCGAGGGGAGGGTACGTACACGGGCCGAGGGGAGGGTACGTACACGGGCCGAGGGGAGGGTACGTACACGGGCCGAGGGGAGGGGACGTACACGGGCCGTGGGGAGAGTACGTACACGGGCCGAGGGGAGGGTACGTACACGGGCCGAGGGGAGGGGACGTACACGGGGTGAGGGGAGGGGACGTACACGGGCCGAGGGGAGGGGACGTACACGGGCCGAGGGGAGGGGACGTACACGGGCCGAGGGGAGGGGACGTACACGGGCCGAGGGGAGGGGACGTACACGGGCCGAGGGGAGGGGACGTACACGGGCCGAGGGGAAGGTACGTACACGGGCCGAGGGGAGGGGACGTACACGGGCCGAGGGGAGGGTACGTACACGGGCCGAGGGGAGGGGACGTACACGGGCCGTGGGGAGGGGACGTACACGGGCCGAGGGGAGAGTACGTACACGGGCCGAGGGGAGGGGACGTACACGGGCCGAGGGGAGGGTACGTACACGGGACGAGGGGAGAGTACGTACACGGGCCGAGGGGAGGGGACGTACACGGGCCGAGGGGAGGGTACGTACACGGGACGAGGGGAGAGTACGTACACGGGCCGAGGGGAGGGTACGTACACGGGACGAGGGGAGGGGACGTACACGGGACGAGGGGAGAGTACGTACACGGGCCGAGGGGAGGGTACGTACACGGGACGAGGGGAGAGTACGTACACGGGCCGAGGGGAGGGGACGTACACGGGCCGAGGGGAGGGGACGTACACGGGACGAGGGGAGAGTACGTACACGGGCCGAGGGGAGGGTACGTACACGGGCCGTGGGGAGGGGACGTACACGGGCCGAGGGGAGGGTGTACACGGGCCGAGGGGAGGGGACGTACACGGGCCGTGGGGAGGGTACGTACACGGGCTGTGGGGAGGGGACGTACACGGGCCGAGGGGAGGGTACGTACACGGGCCGAGGGGGGGGGACGTACACGGGCTGTGGGGAGGGTACGTACACGGGCCGAGGGGAGGGGACGTACACGGGCCGAGGGGAGGGGACGTACACGGGCTGTGGGGAGGGTACGTACACGGGCCGAGGGGAGGGTACGTACACGGGCCGAGGGGAGGGGACGTACACGGGCCGAGGGGAGGGGACGTACACGGGCCGAGGGGAGGGTACGTACACGGGCCGAGGGGAGGGGACGTACACGGGCCGAGGGGAGGGTACGTACACGGGCCGTGGGGAGGGTACGTACACGGGCCGAGGGGAGGGGACGTACACGGGCCGAGGGGAGGGGACGTACACGGGCCGAGGGGAGGGTACGTACACGGGCCGAGGGGAGGGGACGTACACGGGCCGAGGGGAGGGGACGTACACGGGCCGAGGGGAGGGGACGTACACGGGCCGAGGGGAGGGTACGTACACGGGCCGAGGGGAGGGTACATACACGGGCCGTGGGGAGGGGACGTACACGGGCCGAGGGGAGGGTACGTACACGGGCCGAGGGGAGGGTACGTACACGGGCCGAGGGGGGGGGACGTACACGGGCTGTGGGGAGGGTACGTACACGGGCCGTGGGGAGGGGACGTACACGGGCCGAGGGGAGGGTACGTACACGGGCCGAGGGGAGGGGACGTACACGGGCCGAGGGGAGGGTACGTACACGGGCCGAGGGGAGGGTACGTACACGGGCCGTGGGGAGGGTACGTACACGGGCCGAGGGGAGGGGACGTACACGGGCCGAGGGGAGGGTACGTACACGGGCCGAGGGGAGGGGACGTACACGGGCCGAGGGGAGGGTACGTACACGGGCCGAGGGGAGGGTACGTACACGGGCCGAGGGGAGGGGACGTACACGGGCCGAGGGGAGGGTACGTACACGGGCCGTGGGGAGGGGACGTACACGGGCCGAGGGGAGGGTACGTACACGGGCCGAGGGGAGGGGACGTACACGGGCCGAGGGGAGGGTACGTACACGGGCCGAGGGGAGGGGACGTACACGGGCCGAGGGGAGGGTACGTACACGGGCCGAGGGGAGGGTACGTACACGGGCCGAGGGGAGGGGACGTACACGGGCCGTGGGGAGGGGACGTACACGGGCCGAGGGGAGGGGACGTACACGGGCCGTGGGGAGGGGACGTACACGGGCCGAGGGGAGGGGACGTACACGGGCCGAGGGGAGGGTACGTACAGTGGCCGAGGGGAGGGGACGTACACGGGCCGAGGGGAGGGGACGTACACGGGGTGAGGGGAGGGTACGTACACGGGCCGTGGGGAGGGGACGTACACGGGCCGAGGGGAGGGTACGTACACGGGCCGAGGGGAGGGTACGTACACGGGCCGAGGGGAGGGTACATACACGGGCCGAGGGGAGGGTACGTACACGGGCCGTGGGGAGGGTACGTACACGGGCCGAGGGGAGGGGACGTACACGGGCCGAGGGGAGGGTACGTACACGGGCCGAGGGGAGGGTACGTACACGGGCCGAGGGGAGGGTACGTACACGGGCCGCGGGGAGGGTACGTACACGGGCCGAGGGGAGGGTACGTACACGGGCCGAGGGGAGGGGACGTACACGGGCCGTGGGGAGGGGACGTACACGGGCCGAGGGGAGGGGATGTACACGGGCCGAGGGGAGGGTACGTACACGGGCCGAGGGGAGGGGACGTACACGGGCCGAGGGGAGGGGACGTACACGGGCCGTGGGGAGGGGACGTACACGGGCCGAGGGGAGGGGACGTACACGGGCCGAGGGGAGGGGACGTACACGGGCCGAGGGGAGGGTACGTACACGGGCCGAGGGGAGGGGACGTACACGGGCCGTGGGGAGGGTACGTACACGGGCCGAGGGGAGGGGACGTACACGGGCCGAGGGGAGGGGACGTACACAGGCCGAGGGGAGGGGACGTACACGGGCCGAGGGGAGAGTACGTACACGGGCCGAGGGGAGGGTACGTACACGGGCCGAGGGGAGGGTACGTACACGGGCCGAGGGGAGGGTACGTACACGGGCCGAGGGGAGGGGACGTACACGGGCCGTGGGGAGGGGACGTACACGGGCCGAGGGGAGGGGACGTACATGGGCCGTGGGGAGGGGACGTACACAGGCCGAGGGGAGGGGACGTACACGGGCCGAGGGGAGGGTACGTACACGGGCCGAGGGGAGGGTACGTACACGGGCCGAGGGGAGGGTACGTACACGGGCCGTGGGGAGGGTACGTACACGGGTCGAGGGGAGGGTACGTACACGGGCCGAGGGGAGGGGACGTACACGGGCCGTGGGGAGGGTACGTACACAGGCCGAGGGGAGGGGACGTACACGGTCCGAGGGGAGGGGACGTACACGGGCCGAGGGGAGGGTACGTACACGGGCCGTGGGGAGGGTACGTACACGGGCCGAGGGGAGGGGACGTACACGGGCCGAGGGGAGGGGACGTACACGGGCCGAGGGGAGGGGACGTACACGGGCCGAGGGGAGGGTACGTACACGGGCCGAGGGGAGGGTACGTACACGGGCCGAGGGGAGGGGACGTACACGGGCCGAGGGGAGGGTACGTACACGGGCCGAGGGGAGGGTACGTACACGGGCCGAGGGGAGGGGACGTACACGGGCCGAGGGGAGGGGACGTACATGGGCCGAGGGGAGAGTACGTACACGGGCCGAGGGGAGGGTACGTACACGGGCCGAGGGGAGGGGACGTACACGGGCCGAGGGAGGGTACGTACACGGGCCGAGGGGAGGGGACGTACACGGGCCGAGGGGAGGGGACGTACACGGGCCGAGGGGAGAGTACGTACACGGGCCGAGGGGAGGGTACGTACACGGGCCGTGGGGAGGGGACGTACACGGGCCGAGGGGAGGGGACGTACACGGGCCGTGGGGAGGGTACGTACACGGGCCGAGGGGAGGGTACGTACACGTGCCGAGGGGAGGGTACGTACACGGGCCGAGGGGAGGGTACGTACACGGGCCGAGGGGAGGGTACGTACACGGGCCGAGGGGAGGGGACGTACACGGGCCGAGGGGAGGGTACGTACATTGGCCGAGGGGAGGGGACGTACACGGGCCGAGGGGAGGGTACGTACATTGGCCGAGGGGAGGGGACGTACACGGGCCGTGGAGAGGGTGTACACGGGCCGAGGGGAGGGTACGTACACGGGCCGTGGGGAGGGGACGTACACGGGCCGAGGGGAGGGTACGTACACGGGCCGAGGGGAGGGTACGTACACGGGCCGAGGGGAGGGGACGTACACGGGCCGAGGGGAGGGTACGTACACGGGCCGAGGGGAGGGGACGTACACGGGCCGAGGGGAGGGTACGTACACGGGCCGAGGGGAGGGTACGTACACGGGCCGAGGGGAGGGGACGTACACGGGCCGAGGGGAGGGTACGTACACGGGCCGAGGGGAGGGGACGTACACGGGCCGAGGGGAGGGGACGTACACGGGCCGAGGGGAGGGTACGTACACGGGCCGAGGGGAGGGTACGTACACGGGCCGTGGGGAGGGGACGTACACGGGCCGAGGGGAGGGGACGTACACGGGCCGAGGGGAGGGGACGTACACGGGCCGAGGGGAGGGGACGTACACGGGCCGAGGGGAGGGGACGTACACGGGCCGAGGGGAGGGGACGTACACGGGCCGTGGGGAGGGGACGTACACGGGCCGAGGGGAGGGGACGTACACGGGCCGAGGGGAGGGGACGTACACGGGCCGAGGGGAGGGGACGTACACGGGCCGAGGGGAGGGGACGTACACGGGCCGTGGGGAGGGTACGTACACGGGCCGAGGGGAGGGGACGTACACGGGCCGAGGGGAGGGTACGTACACGGGCCGAGGGGAGGGGACGTACACGGGCCGAGGGGAGGGTACATACACGGGCCGAGGGGAGGGTACGTACACGGGCCGAGGGGAGGGTACGTACACGGGCCGAGGGGAGGGGACGTTACACGGGCCGAGGGGAGGGTACGTACACGGGCCGAGGGGAGGGGACGTACACGGGCCGAGGGGAGGGGACGTACACGGGCCGAGGGGAGGGGACGTACACGGGCCGAGGGAGGGGACGTACACGGGCCGAGGGGAGGGGACGTACACGGGCCGTGGGGAGGGGACGTACACGGGCCGAGGGGAGGGACGTACACGGGCCGAGGGAGGGGACGTACACGGGCCGAGGGGAGGGGACGTACACGGGCCGAGGGGAGGGGACGTACACGGGCCGTGGGGAGGGTACGTACACGGGCCGAGGGGAGGGGACGTACACGGGCCGAGGGGAGGGTACGTACACGGGCCGAGGGGAGGGGACGTACACGGGCCGAGGGGAGGGTACATACACGGGCCGAGGGGAGGGTACGTACACGGGCCGAGGGGAGGGTACGTACACGGGCCGAGGGGAGGGACGTACACGGGCCGAGGGGAGGGTACGTACACGGGCCGAGGGGAGGGGACGTACACGGGCCGAGGGGAGGGACGTACACGGGCCGAGGGGAGGGTATGTACACGGGCCGAGGGGAGGGGACGTACACGGGCCGTGGGGAGGGGACGTACACGGGCCGAGGGGAGGGGACGTACACGGGCCGAGGGGAGGGTACGTACACGGGCCGAGGGGAGGGGACGTACACGGGCCGAGGGGAGGGGACGTACACGGGCCGAGGGGAGGGGACGTACACGGGCCGAGGGGAGGGTATGTACACGGGCCGAGGGGAGGGGACGTACACGGGCCGAGGGGAGGGGACGTACACGGGCCGTGGGGAGGGGACGTACACGGGCCGAGGGGAGGGGACGTACACGGGCCGAGGGGAGGGTATGTACACGGGCCGAGGGGAGGGGACGTACACGGGCCGAGGGGAGGGGACGTACACGGGCCGAGGGGAGGGGACGTACACGGGCCGAGGGGAGGGTACGTACACGGGCCGAGGGGAGGGGACGTACACGGGCCGAGGGGAGGGTACGTACACGGGCCGAGGGGAGGGGACGTACACGGGCCGAGGGGAGGGTACGTACACGGGCCGAGGGGAGGGTACGTACACGGGCCGAGGGGAGGGTACGTACACGGGCCGAGGGGAGGGGACGTACACGGGCCGAGGGGAGGGTACGTACACGGGCCGAGGGGAGGGTACGTACACGGGCCGAGGGGAGGGGACGTACACGGGCCGAGGGGAGGGGACGTACACGGGCCGAGGGGAGGGGACGTACACGGGCCGAGGGGAGGGTACGTACACGGGCCGAGGGGAGGGGACGTACACGGGCCGTGGGGAGGGTACGTACACGGGCCGAGGGGAGGGTACGTACATGGGCCGATGGGAGGGGACGTACACGGGCCGAGGGGAGGGGACGTACACGGGGCCGAGGGGAGGGTACGTACACGGGCCGAGGGGAGGGTACGTACACGGGCCGAGGGGAGGGTACGTACACGGGCCGTGGGGAGGGTACGTACACGGGCCGAGGGGAGGGGACGTACACGGGCCGTGGGGAGGGTACGTACACGGGCCGAGGGGAAGGGACGTACACGGGCCGTGGGGAGGGTACGTACACGGGCCGTGGGGAGGGTACGTACACGGGCCGAGGGGAGGGGACGTACACGGGCCGAGGGGAGGGGGACGTACACGGGCCGTGGGGAGGGTACGTACACGGGCCGTGGGGAGGGTACGTACACGGGCCGAGGGGAGGGGACGTACACGGGCCGAGGGGAGGGGACGTACACGGGCCGAGGGGACGGGACGTACACGGGCCGTGGGGAGGGGACGTACACGGGCCGTGGGGAGGGGACGTACACGGGCCGTGGGGAGGGTACGTACACGGGCCGAGGGGAGGGGACGTACACGGGCCGAGGGGAGGGGACGTACATTGGCCGAGGGGAGGGTACGTACACGGGCCGAGGGGAGGGGACGTACACGGGCCGAGGGGAGGGTACATACACGGGCCGAGGGGAGGGGACGTACACGGGCCGAGGGGAGGGTACATACACGGGCCGAGGGGAGGGGTACGTACACGGGCCGAGGGGAGGGGACGTACACGGGCCGAGGGGAGGGGACGTACACGGGCCGAGGGGAGGGTACGTACACGGGCCGAGGGGAGGGGACGTACACGGGCCGAGGGGAGGGTACGTACACGGGCCGAGGGGAGGGGACGTACACGGGCCGAGGGGAGGGTACATACACGGGCCGTGGGGAGGGTACGTACACGGGCCGAGGGGAGGGTACGTACACGGGCCGAGGGGAGGGTACGTACACGGGCCGAGGGGAGGGGACGTACACGGGCCGAGGGGAGGGGACGTACACGGGCCGAGGGGAGGGTACGTACACGGGCCGAGGGGAGGGTACGTACACGGGCCGTGGGGAGGGGACGTACACGGGCCGAGGGGAGGGTACGTACACGGGCCGAGGGGAGGGGACGTACACGGGCCGAGGGGAGGGGACGTACACGGGCCGAGGGGAGGGGACGTACACGGGCCGAGGGGAGGGGACGTACACGGGCCGAGGGGAGGGTACGTACACGGGCCGAGGGGAGGGGACGTACACGGGCCGAGGGGAGGGTACGTACACGGGCCGAGGGGAGGGTACGTACACGGGCCGAGGGGAGGGTACCTACACGGGCCGAGGGGAGGGTACGTACACGGGCCGAGGGGAGGGGATGTACACGGGCCGAGGGGAGGGTACGTACATGGGCCGAGGGGAAGGGACGTACACGGGCCGAGGGGAGGGTACGTACACGGGCCGAGGGGAAGGGACGTACACGGGCCGTGGGGAGGGTACGTACACGGGCCGAGGGGAGGGGATGTACACGGGCCGAGGGGAGGGTACGTACACGGGCCGAGGGGAGGGGACGTACACGGGCCGAGGGGAGGGTACGTACACGGGCCGAGGGGAGGGTACGTACACGGGCCGTGGGGAGGGTACGTACACGGGCCGAGGGGAGGGTACGTACATTGGCCGAGGGGAGGGTACGTACACGGGCCGAGGGGAGGGGACGTACACGGGCCGTGGGGAGGGGACGTACACGGGCCGAGGGGAGGGTACGTACACGGGCCGTGGGGAGGGGACGTACACGGGCCGAGGGGAGGGTACGTACACGGGCCGAGGGGAGGGTACGTACACGGGCCGAGGGGAGGGTACGTACACGGGCCGAGGGGAGGGTACGTACACGGGCCGAGGGGAGGGGACGTACACGGGCCGAGGGGAGGGTACGTACACGGGCCGAGGGGAGGGGACGTACACGGGCCGAGGGGAGGGGACGTACACGGGCCGAGGGGAGGGGACGTACACGGGCCGAGGGGAGGGTACGTACACGGGCCGAGGGGAGGGTACGTACACGGGCCGAGGGGAGGGTACGTACACGGGCCGAGGGGAGGGTACGTACACGGGCCGAGGGGAGGGTACGTACACGGGCCGAGGGGAGGGGACGTACACGGGCCGAGGGGAGGGTACGTACACGGGCCGCGGGGAGGGGACGTACACGGGCCGAGGGGAGGGGACGTACACGGGCCGCGGGGAGGGGACGTACACGGGCCGAGGGGAGAGTACGTACACGGGCCGAGGGGAGGGTACGTACACGGGCCGAGGGGAGGGGACGTACACGGGCCGAGGGGAGGGTACGTACACGGGCCGCGGGGAGGGGACGTACACGGGCCGAGGGGAGGGGACGTACACGGGCCGCGGGGAGGGGACGTACACGGGCCGAGGGGAGAGTACGTACACGGGCCGTGGGGAGGGTACGTACACGGGCCGAGGGGAGGGTACGTACACGTGCCGCGCTGACCTGGACCTGTTACCCTGTGACCATAGATTGTTCTCTCTCTGTTAGATTTAGAGACCTGGATCGAGGATGGGAATAAGCAGGATCTGTGCGTGCTGCTGGAGCAGCTTGGGGCGATGCCGACGGTTTTCCTCTGTTACTGTGACAGGGATGGGGAGAAGCTCGTCAGCATGACCCTGCGATTTGCTGCTTACTTACAGGAACATTGTGGTTGTCGGGTAAGTGAGATGAAGTGTGAGGGTGTGAGGGCGTTCTGTCAATAGATGCCCCCGCACACATCAACCAGCATTGAAACAGAGGGCGCTGGATCCTGCAACACCAGGCCCCAGGGCCGATTGGGGCAATTGTACCCCCGGCGGGTATGCTGAGGGTACACAGCCCCTGGGCATGCAGCTCTGTGCAGGGCACAAGCTCACTCTGATCAGCCGCACCATATCGAGGGGTGCTGGACCGACCCGCAGAGGCTGGAGGCCGGATCACAGCCAAATGGCCAAGGAGGAATTGGCCGGCAGAGCTGTCGTCCCCAGGACAATGGCAGCAGCCTCCTGTCACCGATGGGCCTTGTCGCACTGGTTGACTGGGTGCAGACAGACAGGCAGAGGTCAGACAGTCAGGTCAGACAGGCAGAGGTCAGACAGACAGAGGTCAGACAGGCAGAGGTCAGACAGACAGGTCAGACAGGCAGAGGTCAGACAGACAGGTCAGACAGGCAGATGTCAGACAGGCAGAGGTCAGACAGGCAGGTCAGACAGGCAGGTCAGACAGGCAGAGGTCAGACAGGCAGGTCAGACAGGCAGAGGTCAGACAGGCAGGTCAGACAGGCAGAGGTCAGACAGACAGGTCAGACAGGCAGAGGTCAGACAGGCAGAGGTCAGACAGGCAGGTCAGACAGGTCAGACAGGTCAGACAGGCAGAGGTCAGACAGGCAGAGGTCAGACAGGCAGGTCAGACAGGTCAGACAGGCAGAGGTCAGACAGACAGAGGTCAGACAGGCAGGTCAGACAGTCAGACAGGCAGATGTCAGACAGGCAGAGGTCAGACAGGCAGGTCAGACAGGTCAGACAGGCAGAGGTCAGACAGACAGGTCAGACAGACAGAGGTCAGACAGGCAGGTCAGACAGTCAGACAGGCAGATGTCAGACAGGCAGAGGTCAGACAGGCAGGTCAGACAGGTCAGACAGGTCAGACAGGCAGAGGTCAGACAGACAGAGGTCAGACAGGCAAGTCAGACAGTCAGACAGACAGAGGTCAGACAGGCAGAGGTCAGACAGACAGGTCAGACAGGTCAGACAGTCAGAGGTCAGACAGGCAGGTCAGACAGACAGAGGTCAGACAGGCAGGTCAGACAGACAGAGGTCAGACAGACAGGTCAGACAGGCAGAGGTCAGACAGGCAGGTCAGACAGACAGAGGTCAGACAGGCAGGTCAGACAGGCAGACAGGTCAGACAGGCAGAGGTCAGACAGACAGGTCAGACAGACAGGTCAGACAGGCAGAGGTCAGACAGACAGGTCAGACAGGCAGATGTCAGACAGGCAGAGGTCAGACAGACAGGTCAGACAGGTCAGACAGTCAGACAGACAGAGGTCAGACAGACAGAGGTCAGACAGGCAGGTCAGACAGACAGGTCAGACAGACAGATGTCAGACAGACAGGTCAGACAGACAGACAGGTCAGACTGGCAGACGTCAGACAGACAGGTCAGACAGACAGGTCAGACAGATAGACAGGTCAGACAGTCAGACAGGCAGAGGTCAGACAGACAGATGTCAGACAGGCAGACAGGTCAGACAGACAGATGTCAGACAGGCAGGTCAGACAGTCAGACAGACAGAGGTCAGACAGACAGAGGTCAGACAGACAGGTCAGACAGTCAGACAGACAGAGGTCAGACAGACAGAGGTCAGACAGACAGGTCAGACAGACAGACAGGTCAGGCAGGCAGAGGTCAGACAGGCAGAGGTCAGACAGACAGGTCAGACAGGTCAGACAGTCAGACAGACAGAGGTCAGACAGACAGGTCAGACAGACAGACAGGTCAGACAGGCAGACGTCAGACAGACAGGTCAGACAGACAGGTCAGACAGATAGACAGGTCAGACAGTCAGACAGGCAGAGGTCAGACAGACAGATGTCAGACAGGCAGGTCAGACAGGCAGATGTCAGACAGGCAGAGGTCAGACAGACAGGTCAGACAGGCAGGTCAGACAGGCAGAGGTCAGACAGACAGAGGTCAGACAGGTCAGACAGTCAGACAGACAGAGGTCAGACAGACAGAGGTCAGACAGGCAGGTCAGACAGACAGGTCAGACAGACAGATGTCAGACAGACAGGTCAGACAGACAGACAGGTCAGACAGGCAGACGTCAGACAGACAGGTCAGACAGACAGGTCAGACAGTCAGACAGGCAGAGGTCAGACAGACAGATGTCAGACAGGCAGGTCAGACAGGCAGACAGGTCAGACAGGCAGAGGTCAGACAGACAGGTCAGACAGGCAGGTCAGACAGGCAGAGGTCAGACAGACAGAGGTCAGACAGGCAGGTCAGACAGGTCAGACAGTCAGACAGACAGAGGTCAGACAGACAGAGGTCAGACAGGCAGGTCAGACAGACAGGTCAGACAGACAGATGTCAGACAGACAGGTCAGACAGACAGACAGGTCAGACAGGCAGACGTCAGACAGACAGGTCAGACAGACAGGTCAGACAGTCAGACAGGCAGAGGTCAGACAGACAGATGTCAGACAGGCAGGTCAGACAGGCAGACAGGTCAGACAGGCAGATTTCAGACAGACAGGTCAGACAGATAGACAGGTCAGACAGGTAGACAGGTCAGACAGGCAGAGGTCAGACAGACAGGTCAGACAGACAGGTCAGACAGATAGACAGGTCAGACAGGCAGAGGTCAGACAGACAGGTCAGACAGACAGGTCAGACAGACAGACAGATGTCAGACAGGCAGAGGTCAGACAGACAGGTCAGACAGGCAGAGGTCAGACAGACAGGTCAGACAGGCAGAGGTCAGACAGGCAGAGGTCAGACAGGCAGAGGTCAGACAGACAGGTCAGACGTCAGACAGACAGACAGGTCAGACAGACAGAGGTCAGACTCAGTGTGAGGGTGACTGCCACTCAGCACCCATCTGTTTTTTCTCTCCGCAGGTTGTCTTGGATCTCTGGGATCAGCACGCCATTGCCTGTGAGGGTCACATGGACTGGCTGAACCGCCAGATCGAGGAGTCCGACTACATCATCGTTATCTGCTCGAAGGGGCTGAAGACATGGGTGGAGATGAGGCCCAGGGACCCTCAGCTAATGAGCCAAGTGACGGAGGAGCTCGGGCAGGGAGTAAGCTTCATTGCCGCTGTCTCCATGATCGCAGAGAAGCTCTGTCAGGCGGTCACCCACTCCAGGGACATCTCCAAGTTCATAGCGGCTTTTTTCTGTCGCTCTGGCTATGAAGATATTCCTGGGGTCATCGACCTAGCCTCCAAGTACTGCCTGATGAAAGACTTCCCCCGCCTCTTTGCCCACCTTCACTCAATGGAACTCTGCAGGCCAGGATACTCGCTCCACGTGGACAACATCTCCCAGGACACTTACTGGCACACGCCCTCAGGCCTGGCTCTACACAACACCATTGCTGACTTGTACGGTGACCAGGCTCACAGCACATCTGGATTCACCACCATGGACACAGGGAGAGTGAACAGCTGCTGAGGACCAAGGAATTAGTGCTACAGCTGTAACACACTCACTGTAACACACTCACTGTAACACACTCACTGTAACACACTCATTGTAACACACTCACTGTAACACACTCACTGTAACACACTCACTGTAACACTGTAACACACTCTCTGTAACACACCCTCTGTAACACACTCACTGTAACACACTCACTGTAACACACTCACTGTAACACACCCTCTGTAACACACTCTCTGTAACACACTCTCAGTAACACACTCTCAGTAACACACTCTCTGTAACACACTCATTGTAACACACTCTCTGTAACACACTCTCTGCAACACACTCACTGTAACACACTCTCTGTAACACACTCACTGTAACACACTCACTGTAACACACTCATTGTAACACACGCTCTGTAACACACTCTCTGTAACACACTCACTGTAACACTCTCTGTAACACACTCTGTAACACTCTCTGTAACACACTCACTGTAACACACTCTCTGTAACACACTCATTGTAACACACTCTCTGTAACACTCTGTAACACACTCTCTATAACACACTCTCTATAACACACTCTCTGTAACACACTCTCTGGAACACACTCATTGTAACACACTCTCTGTAACACACTCTCTGTAACACACTCTCTGGAACACACTCTCTGTTACACACTCTCTGTAACACACTCTCTGGAACACACTCATTGTAACACACTCTCTGTAACACACTCTCTGTAACACATACTCTGTAACACACTCTCTGTAACACACACTCTGTAACACACTCTCTGTAACACACTCTCTGTAACACACTCTAACACACTCACTGTAACACACTCTGTAACACACTCACTGTAACACGCTCTCTGTAACACACTCTCTGTAACACACACTCTGTAACACACTCTCTGTAACACACTCACTGTAACACACTCTCTGTAACACACTCTCTGTAACAAACTCTCTGTAACACACTCTCTGTAACACACCCTCTGTAATACTCTCTGTATCACACTCTCTGTAACACACTCTCTGTAACACACTCACTGTAACACACTCTCTGTAACACACACTCTGTAACACACTCTCGGTAACACACTCATTGTAACACACTCTCTGTAACACACTCTCTGTAACACACTCTCTGCAACACACACTCTGTAACACACGCTCTGTAAAACACTCTCTGCAACACACTCTCTGTAACACACTCACGGCAACACACTCATTGTAACACACTCTCTGCAACACACTCACTGTAACACAATCATTGCAACACACTCTCTGTAACACACTCTCTGCAACACACTCTCTGTAACACACTCACTGTAACACACTCTCTGTAACACACTCTCTGTAACACACTCATTGTAACACACTCTCTGCAACACACTCACTGTAACACACTCTGTAACACACTCTCTGTAACACACTCACTGTAACACACTCTCGAACACACACCTCTCTGTAACACACACATTGTAACACATTGTAACACACTCTCTGTAACACACTCACTGTAACACACTCTCTGTATCACACTCTCTGTAACACACTCTCTGCAACACACTCACTGTAACACACTCTCTGTAACACACTCTCTGTAACACACTCACTGTAACACACTCACTGTAACACACTCTCTGTAACACACTCTCTGGAACACACTCTCTGTAACACACTCTCTGTAACACACTCTCTGTAACACTCTCTAACACACACCTCTCTGTAACACACTCTCTGTAACACATTCTCTGTAACACACTTTCTGTAACACACTCACTGTAACACGCTCTCTGTAACACACTCTCTGTAACACACTCTGTAACACACTCTCTGTAACACACACTCTGTAACACACTCTCTGTAACACACTCCCTGTAACACACTCTCTGTAACACAATCTCTGTAACACACTCTCTGTAACACACTCTCTAACACACACCTCTCTGTAACACACTCTCTGTAACACACTAACACACAACTCTCTGTAACACACTATTTGTAACACTCTGTAACACACTCACTGTAACACATTCTCTCTAACACACTCTCTGTAACACACTCTGTAACACAATCTCTGTAACACACTCTCTGTAACACACTCTCTAACACACACCTCTCTGTAACACACCCTCTAACACACTCTCTGTAACGCACACTCTGTAACACACTCTGTAACACACTCTCTCTAACACACTCTCTGTGATACACTTTCTGTAACACACTCTCTGTAACACACTTTCTGTAACACACTTTCTGTAACACACTCTTTGTAATACACTCTCTGTGATACACTTTCTGTAACACACACTCTGTAACACACTCACTGAAACACACTCTCTGTAACACTCTCTCTGTAACACACTCTCTGTAACACACTCTCTGTAACACACTCTCTGTAACACACTCTCTGTAACACACTCATTGTAACACACTTTCTGTAACACACTCTCTGTAACACACACTCTGTAACACACCCTCTGTAACACACTCTCTGTAACACACTCATTGAAACACACTCTCTGTAACACTCTGTAACACACTCTCTGTAACACACTCTCTGTAACACACTCTCTGTAACACTCTCTGGAACACACTCATTGTAACACACTCTCTGTAACACACACTCTGTAACACACTCTCTGTAACACACTCTCTGTAACACACACTCTGTAACACACTCTCTGTAACACACTCTCTGTAACACACACTCTCTAACACACTCACTGTAACACACTCTCTGTAACACACTCACTGTAACACGCTCTCTGTAACACACTCTCTGTAACACACACTCTGTAACACACTCTGTAACACACTCTCTGTAACACACTGTCTGTAACACACTCTCTGTAACACACTCTCTGTAACACACTCTCTGTAACACACACTCTCTAACACACACACTGTAACACACTCTCTGTAACACACTCACTGTAACACGCTCTCTGTAACACACTCTCTGTAACACACACTCTGTAACACACTCTGTAACACACTCTCTGTAACACACTGTCTGTAACACACTCTCTGTAACACACTCTCTGTAACACACTCTCTGTAACACACTCTCTGGAACACACTCTCTGTTGCACACTCTCTGTAACACTCTCTGGAACACACTCATTGTAACACACTCTCTGTAACACACACTCTGTAACACACTCTCTGTAACACACACTCTGTAACACACACTCTGTAACACACTCTCTGTAACACACTCTCTGTAACACACTCTCTGTAACACACACTCTCTAACACACTCACTGTAACACACTCTCTGTAACACACTCACTGTAACACGCTCTCTGTAACACACTCTCTGTAACACACACTCTGTAACACACTCTGTAACACACTCTCTGTAACACACTGTCTGTAACACACTCTCTGTAACACACTCTCTGTAACACACTCTCTGTAACACACACTCTGTAACACACTCTCGGTAACACACTCATTGTAACACACTCTCTGTAACAAACTCTCTGTAACACACTCTCTGTAACACACCCTCTGTAATACTCTCTGTATCACACTCTCTGTAACACACTCTCTGTAACACACTCACTGTAACACACTCTCTGTAACACACACTCTGTAACACACTCTCGGTAACACACTCATTGTAACACACTCTCTGTAACACACTCTCTGTAACACACTCTCTGCAACACACACTCTGTAACACACGCTCTGTAACACACTCTCTGCAACACACTCTCTGTAACACACTCACGGCAACACACTCATTGTAACACACTCTCTGCAACACACTCTCTGCAACACAATCATTGCAACACACTCTCTGTAACACACTCTCTGCAACACACTCTCTGTAACACACTCACTGTAACACACTCTCTGTAACACACTCTCTGTAACACACTCTCTGCAACACACTCACTGTAACACACTCTCTGTAACACACTCTCTGTAACACACTCACTGTAACACACTCTCGAACACACACCTCTCTGTAACACACACATTGTAACACATTGTAACACACTCTCTGTAACACACTCACTGTAACACACTCTCTGTATCACACTCTCTGTAACACACTCACTGTAACACACTCTCTGTAACACACTCTCTGTAACACACTCTCTGGAACACACTCTCTGTAACACACTCTCTGTAACACACTCTCTGTAACACTCTCTAACACACACCTCTCTGTAACACACTCTCTGTAACACACTTTCTGTAACACACTCATTGTAACACACTCTCTGTAACACACTTTCTGTAACGCACTCATTGTAACACACACTCTGTAACACACTCTGTAACACGCTCTCTGTAACACACTCTCTGTAACACACTCTCTGTAACACACTCTGTAACACACTCTCTGTAACACACTCTCTGTAACACACTCTGTAACACGCTCTCTGTAACACACTCTCTGTAACACACTACCTGTAACACACTCTCTGTAACACAATCTCTGTAACACACTCTCTGTAACACACTCTCTAACACACACCTCTCTGTAACACACTCTCTGTAACACACTCTGTAACACGCTCTCTGTAACACACTCTCTGTAACACACTCTGTAACACGCTCTCTGTAACACACTCTCTGTAACACACTACCTGTAACACACTCTCTGTAACACAATCTCTGTAACACACTCTCTGTAACACACTCTCTAACACACACCTCTCTGTAACACACTCTCTGTAACACACTCTCTAACACACAACTCTCAGTAACACACTCTCTGTAACACACACTCTGTAACACACTCTGTAACACACTCTCTGTAACACACTATTTGTAACACACTCTCTGTAACACACTCACTGTAACACATTCTCTGTAACACACTCTCTGTAACACACTCTGTAACACAATCTCTGTAACACACTCTCTGTAACATACTCTCTAACAAACACCTCTCTGTAACACACTCTCTGTAACACACTCTGTAACACACTCTCTGTAACACACTCTCTGTAACACACTCTCTCTAACACACTCTCTGTGATACACTTTCTGTAACACACTCTCTGTAACACACTGTCTGTAACACACTCTCTGTAACACACTCTCTGTAACACACCCTCTGTAACACTCTCTGTATCACACTCTCTGTAACACACTCTCTGTAACACACTCACTGTAACACATTCTCTGTAACACACTCTCTGTAACACACACTCTGTAACACACTCTCTGTAACACACCCTCTGTAACACTCTCTGTATCACACTCTCTGTAACACACTCTCTGTAACACACTCTCTGTAACACACTCACTGTAACACACTCTCTGTAACACACTCTCTGCAACACACTCTCTGCAACACACACTCTGTAACACACTCTCTGTAACACACTCTCTGTAACACACTCTCTGCAACACACTCTCTGTAACACACTCACGGTAACACACTCATTGTAACACACTCTCTGCAACACACTCACTGTAACACACTCATTGTAACACACTCTCTGTAACACACTCTCTGTAACACACTCTCTGTAACACACTCATTGTAACACACTCTCTGCAACACACTCTCTGTAACACACTCTCTGTAACACACTCGCTGTAACACACTTACTGTAACACACTCTCTGTAACACACTCTCTGTAACACACTCTCTGTAACACACTCTCTGCAACACACTCTCTGTAACACACTCACGGTAACACACTCATTGTAACACACTCTCTGTAACACACTCTCTGTAACACACTCTCTGTAACACACTCATTGTAACACACTCTCTGCAACACACTCTCTGTAACACACTCTCTGTAACACACTCGCTGTAACACACTTACTGTAACACACTCTCTGTAACACACTCTCTGTAACACACTCTCTGTAACACACTCTCTGCAACACACTCTCTGTAACACACTCACGGTAACACACTCATTGTAACACACTCTCTGCAACACACTCACTGTAACACACTCATTGTAACACACTCTCTGTAACACACTCTCTGTAACACACTCTCTGTAACACACTCATTGTAACACACTCTCTGCAACACACTCACTGTAACACACTCTCTGTAACACACTCGCTGTAACACACTTACTGTAACACACTCTCTGTAACACACTCTCTGTATCACACTCTCTGTAACACACTCTCTGTAACACACTCTCTGTAACACACTCACTGTAACACACTCTCTGTAACACACTCTCTGTAACACACTCTCTGCAACACACTCACTGTAACACAGTCTCTGTAACACACTCGCTGTAACACACTTACTGTAACACACTCTGTAACACACTCTCTGTATCACACTCTCTGTAACACACTCACTGTAACACACTCACTGTAACACACTCTCTGTATCACACTCTCTGTAACACACTCTCTGGAACACACTCTCTGGAACACACTCACTGTAACACACTCTCTGTAACACACTCTCTGTAACACACTCACTGTAACACACTCTCTGTAAGACACTCTCTGTAACACTCACTGGAACACACTCACTGTAACACTCTCTGTAACACACTCACTGTAACACTCTCTGTAACACACTCATTGTAACACACTCACTGTAACACTCACTGTAACACTCTCTGTAACACACTCATTGTAACACACTCACTGTAACACTCACTGTAACACTCTCTGTAACACACTCATTGTAACACACACTCTGTAAAACACTCTCTGTAACACACTCTCTGTAACACTCTCTAACACACACCTCTCTGTAACACACTCTCTGTAACACACTCTCTGTAACACACTCTGTAACACACACTCTGTAACACACTCTCTGTAACACACTCTCTGTGATACACTTTCTGTAACACACTCTCTGTAACACACTTTCTGTAACACACTTTCTGTAACACACTCTTTGTAATACACTCTCTGTGATACACTTTCTGTAACACACACTCTGTAACACCCACTCTGTAACACACTCACTGCAACACGCTCTCTGTAACACACTCTCTGTAACACTCTCTCTGTAACACACTCTCTGTAACACACTCTCTGTAATACACTCTCTGTAACACACTCTCTGTAACACACTCTCTGTAACACACTCATTGTAACACACTTTCTGTAACACACACTCTGTAACACACTCACTGCAACACGCTCTCTGTAACACACTCTCTGTAACACACTCTCTGTAACACACTCTCTGTAATACACTCTCTGTAACACACTCTCTGTAACACACTCTCTGTAACACACTCATTGTAACACACTTTCTGTAACACACACTCTGTAACACACTCACTGCAACACGCTCTCTGTAACACACTCTCTGTAACACACTCTCTGTAACACACTCTCTGTAACACACTCATTGTAACACACTCTCTGTAACACACTCTCTGGAACACACTCTCTGTAACACACACTCTGTAACACACTCTCTGTAACACACTCTCTGCAACACACTCACTGTAACACACTCACTGTAACACACTCTCTGAAACACACTCACTGTAACACGCTCTCTGTAACACACTCTCTCTAACACACTCTCTGTAACACACACTCTGTAACACACTCTGTAACACACTCTCTGTAACACACTGTCTGTAACACACTCTCTGTAACACACTCTCTGTAACACACCCTCTGTAACACACTCTGTATCACACTCTCTGTAACACACTCTCTGTAACACACTCACTGTAACACACTCTCTGTAACACACACTCTGTAACACTCTCTGTAACACACACTCTGTAACACACTCACTGTAACACACTCTCTGTAACACACACTCTGTAACACACTCACTGTAACACACTCTCTGTAACACACTCTCTGTAACACACTCACTGTAACACACTCTCTGCAACACACTCTCTGCAACACACTCTCTGTAACACACTCACGGTAACACACTCATTGTAACACACTCTCTGCAACACACTCACTGTAACACACTCATTGTAACACACTCTCTGTAACACACTCTCTGTAACACACTCTCTGTAACACACTCATTGTAACACACTCTCTGCAACACACTCACTGTAACACACTCTCTGTAACACACTCGCTGTAACACACTTACTGTAACACACTCTCTGTAACACACTCTCTGTATCACACTCTCTGTAACACACTCTCTGTAACACACTCTCTGTAACACACTCACTGTAACACACTCTCTGTAACACACTCTCTGTAACACACTCTCTGCAACACACTCACTGTAACACAGTCTCTGTAACACACTCGCTGTAACACACTTACTGTAACACACTCTGTAACACACTCTCTGTATCACACTCTCTGTAACACACTCACTGTAACACACTCACTGTAACACACTCTCTGTATCACACTCTCTGTAACACACTCTCTGTAACACACTCTCTGGAACACACTCACTGTAACACACTCTCTGTAACACACTCTCTGTAACACACTCACTGTAACACACTCTCTGTAAGACACTCTCTGTAACACTCACTGGAACACACTCACTGTAACACTCTCTGTAACACACTCATTGTAACACACTCACTGTAACACTCTCTGTAACACACTCATTGTAACACACTCACTGTAACACTCACTGTAACACTCTCTGTAACACACTCATTGTAACACACACTCTGTAAAACACTCTCTGTAACACACTCTCTGTAAAACACTCTCTGTAACACACTCTCTGTAACACTCTCTAACACACACCTCTCTGTAACACACTCTCTGTAACACACTCTCTGTAACACACTTTCTGTAACACACTCATTGTAACACACACTCTGTAGCACACTCTCTGTAACACACTCTCTGTAACACACTCTCTGTAACATGCTCCCTGTAACACACTCTCTGTAACACAATCTCTGTAACACACTCTCTGTAACACACTCTCTAACACACACCTCTCTGTAACACACTCTCTGTAACACACTCTCTGTGACACACTCACTGTAACACACTCTATAACACACTCTCTGTAACACACTCTCTGTAACACACTCATTGTAACACACTCTCTGTAACACACTCTCTGCAACACACTCACTGTAACACACTCTGTCACACACTCTCTGTAACACACTCTGTAACACACTCTCTGTAACACACTCATTGTAACACACTCTCTGTAACACACTCTCTGTAACACACTCATTGAAACACACTCTCTGTAACACACCCTCTGTAACACACTCTCTGTAACACACTCTCTGTAACACACACTCTGTAACACACTCTCGGTAACACGCTCATTGTAACACACTCTCTGTAACACACTCTCTGTAACACACTCTCTGCAACACACACTCTGTAACACACACTCTGTAACACACTCTCTGCAACACACTCTCTGTAACACACTCTCTGGAACACACTCACTGTAACACACTCACTGTAACACACTCATTGCAACACACTCTCTGTAACACACTCTCTGCAACACACTCTCTGTAACACACTCTCTGTTACACACTCACTGTAACACACTCTCTGCAACACACTCTCTGTAACACACTCTGTCACACACTCTCTGTAACACACTCTGTAACACACTCTCTGTAACACACTCATTGTAACACACTCTCTGTAACACACTCTCTGTAACACACTCATTGTAACACACTCTCTGTAACACACCCTCTGTAACACACTCTCTGTAACACAGTCTCTGTAACACACTCACTGTAACACACTCTCTGTAACACACTCTCGGTAACACACTCATTGTAACACACTCTCTGTAACACACTCTCTGTAACACACACTCTGTAACACACTCTCTGCAACACACTCACTGTAACACACTCATTGCAACACACTCTCTGTAACACACTCTCTGCAACACACTCTCTGTAACACACTCACTGTAACACACTCTCTGTAACACACTCTCTGTAACACACTCATTGTAACACACTCTCTGCAACACACTCACTGTAACACACTCTCTGTAACACACTCTCTGTAACACACTCACTGTAACACACTCTCGAACACACACCTCTCTGTAACACACACATTGTAACACATTGTAACACACTCTCTGCAACACACTCACTGTAACACACTCTCTGGAACACACTCTCTGTAACACACTCTCTGGAACACACTCTCTGTAACACACTCTCTGTAACACACTCTCTGTAACACTCTCTAACACACACCTCTCTGTAACACACTCTCTGTAACACACTCTCTGTAACACACTTTCTGTAACACACTCATTGTAACACACTCTCTGTAACACACACTCAGTAACACACTCACTGTAACACACTCTCTGTAACACACCCTCTGTAACACACTCTCTGTAACACACTGTAACACACTCTCTGTAACACACTCTGTAACACACTCTCTGTAACACACTGTAACACACTCTCTGTAACACACTCTGTAAGACACTCACTGTATCTCTGTAACACACTCACTGTAACACACTCATTGTAACACACTCTCTGTAACACACTCTCTGTAACACACTCTCTGTAACACACTGTAACACACTCTCTGCAACACGCTCTCTGTAACACACTCTCTGTAACACACACTCTGTAACACACTCTGTATCACACTCTCTGTAACACACTCTCTGTAACACACTCACTGTAACACACTCTCTGTAACACACACTCTGTAACACACTCTCTGTAACACACTGTCTGTAACACACTCTCTGTAACACACTCTGTATCACACTCTCTGTAACACACTCTCTGTAACACACACTCTGTAACACACTCTGTATCACACTCTCTGTAACACACTCTCTGTAACACACTCTGTGTAACACACACTCTGTAACACACTCTGTATCACACTCTCTGTAACACACTCTCTGTAACACACTCACTGTAACACACTCTCTGTAACACACACTCTGTAACACACTCTCTGTAACACACTGTCTGTAACACACTCTCTGTAACACTCTCTGTATCACACTCTCTGTAACACACTCTCTGTAAAACTCTCTCTGTAACACACTCTCTGTAACACACTCTCTGTAACACACTCACTGTAACACACTCACTGTATCGTTGTAACACACTCACTGTAACACCCTCTCTAACACACTCTCTGTAACACACACTCTGTAACACACTCTCTGTAACACACTCTCTGTAACAAACTCTGTGACACACTCTCTGTAACACACTCTCTGTAACACACTCTCTGTTACACACTCTGTAACACACTCACTGTAACACACTCTCTGTCACACACTCTCTGCAACACACTCTCTGTAACACACTGTAACACACTCTCTGTAACACACTCTGTAACACACTCTCTGTAACACACTCTCTGTAACACACCCTCTGTAACACACTCTCTGCGACACACTCTCTGTAACACACTCTCTGTAACACACTCTCTGTCACACACTCTCTGTAACACACTCTCTGTAACACACTCTGCAACACACTCTCTGTAACACACTCTCTGTAACACTCTCTGTAACACACTCTCTGTAACACACTCTCTGTAACACTCTCTGTAACACACTCTCTGTAACACTCTCTCTGTAACACACTCTCTGTAACACACTCTCTGTAACACACTCTGCAACACACTCTCTGTAACACACTCTCTGTAACACACACTCTGCAACACACTCTCTGTAACACACACACTGTAACACACTCTCTGTAACACACGCTCTGTAACACTCACTGTAACACACTGCAACACACTCTCTGTAACACACTCTCTGTAACACACTCTCTGTAACACACTCTCTGTAACACACTCACTGTAACACACTCTCTGTAACACAGTCACTGTAACACAGTCACTGTATCACACTCTCTGTAACACACACTCTGCAACACACTCTCTGTAACACACTCTCTGCAACACACTCTCTGTAACACAGTCACTGTAACACACTCTCTGTAACACACTCTCTGTAACACACTCTGTGACACACTCTCTGTAACACACTCTCTGTAACACAGTCTCTGTAACACACTCACTGTATCTCTGTAACACACTCTCTGTAACACACTCTCTGTAACACACTCTGTAACACAGTCTCTGTAACACACTCTCTGTAACACACTCTCTGTAACACACACTCTGTAGCACACTTTCTGTAACACACCCTCTGTAACACACTCTCTGTAACACACTCTCTGTAACACACTCTCTGTAACACACGCTCTGTAACACACTCTCTGTAACACACTCTCTGTAACACACTCTCTGTAACACACTCACTGTAACACACTCACTGTAACACACTCTGTATCACACTCTCTGTAACACACTCTCTGTAACACACTCTCTGTAACACACTCACTGTAACACACTCTGTATCACACTCTCTGTAACACACACTCTGTAACACAGTCTCTGTAACACACTCTCTGTAACACACTCTCTGTAACACACACTCTGTAGCACACTTTCTGTAACACACTCTCTGTAACACACTCTCTGTAACACACTCTCTGTAACACACGCTCTGTAACACACTCTCTGTAACACACTCTCTGGAACACACTCTCTGTAACACACTCTTTGGAACACACTCTCTGTAACACACTCTCTGTAACACACTCTCTGTAACACTCTCTGTAACACACTCTCTGTCACACACTCTCTGTAACACACTCACTGTAACACACTCTCTGTAACACTCTCTGTAACACACTCTCTGTAACACACTCACTGTAACACTCTCTGTAACACACTCTCTGTAACACTCTCTGTAACACACGCTCTGTAACACACTCTCTGTAACACTCTCTGTAACACACTCAGTGTAACACACTCTCTGTAACACACTCACTGTAACACACACTCTGTAACACACTCTCTGTAACACACTCTCTGTAACACACTCACCGTATCACACTCTCTGTAACACTCTCTGTAACACACTCTCTGTAACACACTCACCGTATCACACTCTCTGTAACACACTCTCTGTAACACACTCTCTGTAACACTCTCTGTAACACACTCTCTGTAACACGCTCTGTAACACACGCTCTGTAACACACTCTCTGTAACACACTCTCTGTAACACTCTCTGTAACACACTCTCTGTAACACACTCTCTGTAACACACTCACTGTAACACACTCTCTGTAACACACTCACCGTATCACAGTCTCTGTAACACACTCTCTGTAACACACTCTCTGTAACACACTCACCGTATCACACTCTCTGTAACACACTCTCTGTAACACACTCTCTGTAACACACTCACTGTAACACACTCTCTGGAACACACTCACTGTAACACACTCACTGTAACACTCTCTGTAACACACTCTCTGTAACACACTCTCTGTAACACACTCTCTGGAACACACTCTCTGTAACACACTCTCTGTTACACACTCACTGTAACACACTCTCTGTAACACACTCTCTGTTACACACTCTCTGTAACACACTCTCTGTAACACACTCTCTGTAACACACTCACTGTAACACACTCTCTGTAACACACTCTCTGTTACACACTCTCTGTAACACACTCTCTGTTACACACTCACTGTAACACACTCTCTGTAACACTCTCTCTCTAACACACTCTCTGTAACACACTCACTGTAACACTCTCTCTGTAACACACTTTCTGTAACACACTCACTGTAACACACTCACTGTAACACACTCTCTGTAACACACTCACTGTAACACACTCTCTGTAACACACTCACTGTAACACACTCTCTGGAACACACTCTCTGTAACACACTCTCTGGAACACACTCTCTGTAACACACTCTCTGTTACACACTCACTGTTACACACTCTCTGTAACACACTCTCTGTAACACACTCTCTGTTACACACTCACTGTAACACACTCTCTGTATCACACTCTCTGTTACACACTCTCTGTAACACACTCTCTGTTACACACTCACTGTAACACACTCTCTGTAACACTCTCTCTCTAACACACTCTCTGTAACACACTCACTGTAACACTCTCTCTGTAACACACTCTCTGGAACACACTCACTGTAACACACTCTCTGGAACACACACTCTGCAACACACACTCTGTAACACACTTGTAGTGTATGTACCCGTCTATCTTTAAGGGATCTATTGAATGTAACCGTTCACCTTTAAGGGAACTACTTTAGGTGTGGCACTATTTGTTTGGCTTCTGTATACTGTAATACCGATAGTGACCACACCAGTATATAAGTGTTGTGCCAGGAGTTATTGGGCAGATTCGCCCGGACCTTCGAATAGTAAAGACCTGTTTTGTTTGTTACTTCTGAAGTCTGTGTATTTATTAACTGCACAACCCACAGACTTTACAACACTCTCTGGAACACACCCTCTGTAACACACTCTCTGTAACACACTCTCTGTAACACACTCTCTGTCACACACTCTCTGTAACACACTCTCTGTAACACACTCTGCAACACACTCTCTGTAACACTCTCTGTAACACTCTCTGTAACACACTCTCTGTAACACACTCTTTGTAACACACTCTGCAACACTCTCTGCAACACACTCTCTGTAACACACTCTCTGTAACACACTCTGCAACACACTCTCTGTAACACACTCTCTGTAACACACTCTGCAACACACTCTCTGTAACACACTCTCTGTAACACACTCTCTGTAACACACTCTGCAACACACTCTCTGTAACACACTCTCTGTAACACTCTCTGTAACACTCTCTGTAACACACTCTCTGTAACACACTCTTTGTAACACACTCTGTAACACTCTCTGTAACACACTCTCTGTAACACACTCTCTGTAACACAGTCACTGTAACACACTCTCTGTAACACACTCTCTGTGACACACTCTGTGACACACTCTCTGTAACACACACTCTGTAACACTCACTGTAACACACTCTCTGTAACACACTCTCTGGAACACACTCTCTGGAACACACTCTCTGTAACACACTCTCTGGAACACACTCTCTGTAACACTCACTGTAACACACTCTCTGTAACACACTCTCTGTAACACACACTCTGCAACACACTCTCTGTAACACTCTCTGTAACACACTCTCTGTAACACACTCTCTGTAACACTCTCTGTAACACACTCTCTGTAACACTCTCTGTAACACACTCTCTGTAACACACTCACTGTAACACTCTCTGTAACACTCTCTGTAACACTCTCTGTAACACACGCTCTGTAACACACTGTAACACACTCTCTGTAACACTCTCTGTAACACTCTCTGTAACACACGCTCTGTAACACACTGTAACACACTCTCTGTAACACACTCAGTGTAACACACTCTCTGTAACACACTCACTGTAACACACTCTCTGTAACACACTCTGTAACACACACTCTGTAACACACTCTCTGTAACACACTCTCTGTAACACACTCTCTGTAACACACTCTCTGTAACACTCTCTGTAACACTCTCTGTAACACACTCTCTGTAACACACTCACTGTAACACTCTCTGTAACACACTCTCTGTAACACACTCTGCAACACACACTCTGTAACACGCTCTCTGTAACACACTCTCTGTAACACACTCTCTGTAACACACACTCTGTAACACACTCTCTGTAACACTCTCTGTAACACTCTCTGTAACACTCTCTGTAACACACTCTCTGTAACACACTCACTGTAACACTCTCTGTAACACACTCTCTGTAACACTCTCTGTAACACACTCACCGTATCACACTCTCTGTAACACACTCTCTGTAACACACTCTCTGTAACACTCTCTGTAACACACTCTCTGTAACACGCTCTGTAACACACGCTCTGTAACACACTCTCTGTAACACACTCTCTGTAACACACTCTGTAACACACTCACTGTAACACACTCTGTAACACACTCACCGTATCACACTCTCTGTAACACACTCTCTGTAACACACTCTAACACACTCTCTGTAACACACTCTCTGTAACACTCTCTGTAACACACTCTCTGTAACACACTCTGTAACACACTCACTGTAACACACTCTGTAACACACTCACCGTATCACACTCTCTGTAACACACTCTCTGTAACACACTCTCTGTAACACACACACCGTATCACACTCTCTGTAACACACTCTCTGTAACACACTCTCTGGAACACACTCACTGTAACACACTCTCTGTAACACACTCACCGTATCACACTCTCTGTAACACACTCTCTGGAACACACTCTCTGGAACACACTCACTGTAACACACTCTCTGTTACACACTCTCTGGAACACACTCTCTGTAACACACTCTCTGGAACACACTCTCTGTAACACACTCACCGTATCACACTCTCTGTAACACACTCTCTGGAACACACTCTCTGGAACACACTCTCTGGAACACACACTCTGCAACACACTCTCTGTAACACACTCTCTGTAACACACTCTGTAACACACTCTCTGTAACACACTCACCGTATCACACTCTCTGTAACACACTCTCTGTAACACACTCTCTGGAACACACTCACTGTAACACACTCTCTGTAACACACTCTCTGTAACACACTCACCGTATCACACTCTCTGTAACACACTCTCTGTAACACACTCTCTGGAACACACTCACTGTAACACACTCTCTGTAACACACTCACCGTATCACACTCTCTGTAACACACTCTCTGGAACACACTCTCTGGAACACACTCACTGTAACACACTCTCTGTTACACACTCTCTGGAACACACTCTCTGTAACACACTCTCTGGAACACACTCTCTGTAACACACTCACCGTATCACACTCTCTGGAACACACTCTCTGGAACACACTCTCTGCAACACACTCTCTGTATCACACTCTCTGTAACACACTCTGTAACACACTCTCTGTAACACACACTCTGCAACACACTCTCTGTAACACACTCTCTGTAACACACTTTCTGTAACACACTCTCTGTAACACACTCTGCAACACACTCTCTGTAACACACTCTCTGGAACACACTCACTGTAACACACTCTCTGTTACACACTCTCTGGAACACACTCTCTGGAACACACTCTCTGTAACACACTCACCGTATCACACTCTCTGTAACACACTCTCTGTAACACACTCTCTGTAACACACTCTCTGTAACACACACTCTGCAACACACTCTCTGTAACACACTCTCTGTAACACACTCACCGTATCACACTCTCTGTAACACACTCTCTGTAACACACTCTCTGTAACACACTCTCTGTAACACACTCTCTGGAACACACACTCTGCAACACACTCTCTGTAACACACTCTCTGGAACACACTCTCTGTAACACACTCTCTGGAACACACTCTCTGTAACACACGCTCTGTAACACACTCTCTGTAACACACTCTCTGGAACACACTCTCTGGAACACACTCTCTGTAACACACTCTCTGTAACACACTCTCTGTAACACACTCTCTGGAACACACTCTCTGGAACACACTCTCTGTAACACACTCTCTGTAACACACTCACTGTAACACACACTCTGCAACACACTCTCTGTAACACGCTCTCTGTAACACACTCTCTGTAACACACTCTCTGTAACACACTCTCTGCAACACACTCTCTGTAACACACTCACTGTAACACACTCTCTGTAACACTCTCTCTCTAACACACTCACTGTAACACACTCTCTGTAACACACTCTCTGTAACACTCTCTCTGTAACACACTCTCTGTAACACTCTCTGTAACACACTCTCTGTAACACGCTCTGTAACACACTCTCTGTAACACACTCTCTGTAACACACTCACTGTAACACACTCTCTGTAACACACTCACTGTAACACACTCTCTGTAACACACTCTCTGTAACACACTCTCTGTAACACGCTCTGTAACACACTCTCTGTAACACACTCTCTGTAACACACTCACTGTAACACACTCTCTGCAACACACTCACTGTAACACACTCTCTGTAACACACTCTCTGTAACACTCTCTCTGTAACACACTCTCTGTAACACTCTCTGTAACACACTCTCTGTAACACACTCTCTGTAACACACTCACTGTAACACACTCTCTGTAACACACTCTCTGTAACACTCTCTCTGTAACACACTCTCTGTAACACTCTCTGTAACACACTCTCTGTAACACACTCTCTGTAACACGCTCTGTAACACACTCTCTGTAACACACTCTCTGTAACACACTCACTGTAACACACTCTCTGGAACACACACTCTGTAACACACTCTCTGTAACACACTCTCTGTAACACGCTCTGTAACACACTCTCTGTAACACACTCTCTGTAACACACTCACTGTAACACACTCTCTGTAACACACTCTCTGTAACACGCTCTGTAACACTCTCTCTGTAACACACTCTCTGTAACACTCTCTGTAACACACTCTCTGTAACACACTCTCTGTAACACGCTCTGTAACACACTCTCTGTAACACACTCTCTGTAACACACTCACTGTAACACACACTCTGTAACACACTCTCTGTAACACACTCTCTGTAACACACTCTCTGGAACACACACTCTGCAACACACTCTCTGTAACACACTCTCTGTAACACACTCTCTGTAACACACTCTCTGTATCACACTCACTGTAACACACTCTCTGTAACACACTCTCTGGAACACACTCTCTGTAACACACTCTCTGTAACACACTCTCTGTAACACACACTCTGTAACACTCACTGTAACACACTCTCTGTAACACACACTCTGTAACACACTCTCTGTAACACACTGTAACACACTCTCTGTTACACACTCGCTGTAACACACTCACTGTTACACACTCTCTGGAACACACTCTCTGTAACACACTCTCTGTAACACACTCTCTGTAACACACTCTCTGTTACACACTCGCTGTAACACACTCACTGTTACACACTCACTGTAACACACTCTCTGGAACACACTCTCTGTAACACACTCTCTGTTACACACTCTCTGTAACACACTCTCTGTTACACACTCACTGTAACACACTCTCTGTAACACTCTCTCTGTAACACACTCACTGTAACACACTCACTGTAACACTCTCTCTGTAACACACTTTCTGTAACACACTCACTGTAACACACTCTCTGTAACACTCTCTCTGTAACACACTTTCTGTAACACACTCACCGTATCACACTCTCTGTAACACACTTTCTGTAACACACTCACCGTATCACACTCTCTGGAACACACTCACTGTAACACACTCACTGTAACACACACTCTGCAACACACTCTCTGTAACACACTTGTAGTGTATGTACCCGTTTATCTTTAAGGGATCTATTGAATGTAACCGTTCACCTTTAAGGGAACTACTTTAGGTGTGGCACTATTTGTTTGGCTTCTGTATACTGTAATACCGATAGTGACCACACCAGTATATAAGTGTTGTGCCAGGAGTTATTGGGCAGATTCGCCCGGACCTTCGAATAGTAAAGACCTGTTTTGTTTGTTACTTCTGAAGTCTGTGTATTTATTAACTGCACAACCCACAGACTTTACAACACTCTCTGGAACACACCCTCTGTATCACACTCTCTGTAACACACTTTCTGTAACACACTCACTGTAACACACTCTCTGGAACACACACTCTGCAACACACTCTCTGTAACACACTTGTAGTGTATGTACCCGTCTATCTTTAAGGGATCTATTGAATGTAACCGTTCACCTTTAAGGGAACTACTTTAGGTGTGGCACTATTTGTTTGGCTTCTGTATACTGTAATACCGATAGTGAAAACACCAGTATATAAGTGTTGTGCCAGGAGTTATTGGGCAGATTCGCCCGGACCTTCGAATAGTAAAGACCTGTTTTGTTTGTTACTTCTGAAGTCTGTGTATTTATTAACTGCACAACCCACAGACTTGACAACACTCTCTGGAACACACTCTCTGTAACACACTCTCTGTAGCACACTCTCTGTTACACACTCTCTGCAACACACCCTCTGTAACACACTCTCTGCGACACACTCTCTGCGACACACTCTCTGTAACACACTCTCTGTCACACACTCTCTGTAACACACTCTCTGTAACACACTGTGCAACACACTCTCTGTAACACTCTCTGTAACACTCTCTGTAACACACTCTCTGTAACACACTCTTTGTAACACACTCTGCAACACTCTCTGCAACACACTCTGTAACACACTCTCTGTAACACACTGCAACACACTCTCTGTAACACACTCTCTGTAACACACTCTGCAACACACTCTCTGTAACACACTCTCTGTAACACACACTGTGTAACACACTCTCTGCAACACACACTCTGCAACACACTCTCTGTAACACTCTCTGTAACACACTCTCTGTAACACACTCTCTGTAACACACTCTCTGTAACACACTCTGTGACACACTCTCTGTAACACACTCTCTGTTACACAGTCTCTGTAACACACTCTCTGTAACACACACTCTGTAACACACTTTCTGTAACACACCCTCTGTAACACACTCTCTGTAACACACTCTCTGTAACACACGCTCTGTAACACACTCACTGTAACACACTCTCTGGAACACACTCTCTGTAACACACTCTCTGTAACACAGTCTCTGTAACACACACTCTGTAACACTCCCTGTAACACACTCTCTGTAACACACTCTCTGTAACACTCTCTGTAACACACTCTCTGTAACACACTCACTGTAACACTCTCTGTAACACACTCTCTGTAACACTCTCTGTAACACACGCTCTGTAACACACTCTCTGTAACACACTCTCTGTAACACTCTCTGTAACACACTCAGTGTAACACACTCTGTAACACACTCACTGTAACACGCTCTCTGTAACACACTCTCTGTAACACACACTCTGTAACACACTCTCTGTAACACACTCTCTGTAACACACTCTCTGTAACACACTCTCTGTACCACTCTCTGTAACACACTCTCTGTAACACTCTCTGTAACACACTCTCTGTAACACACTCACCGTATCACACTCTCTGTAACACACTCTCTGTAACACTCTCTGTAACACACTCTCTGTAACACTCTCTGTAACAGACTCTCTGTAACACACTCACTGTAACACTCTCTGTAACACACTCTCTGTAACACACTCTGCAACACACTCTCTGTAACACACTCTGTAACACACTCTCTGTAACACACTCTGCAACACACTCTCTGCAACACACTCTCTGTGACACACTCTCTGTAACACACTCTGCAACACACTCTCTGTAACACACTCTCTGTAACACAGTCACTGTAACACACTCTCTGTAACACACTCTCTGTAACACACTCTGTGACACACTCTCTGTAACACACTCTCTGTAACACACTCTCTGTAACACACACTCTGTAACACAGTCTCTGTAACACACTCTCTGTAACACACTCTCTGTAACACACTCTCTGTAACACTCTCTGTAACACACACTCTGTAACACACTCTCTGTAACACACTCACTGTAACACACTCTCTGTAACACTCTCTGTAACACACACTCTGTAACACACTCTCTGTAACACACTCTCTGTAACACACGCTCTGTAACACACTCACTGTAACACACTCTCTGGAACACACTCTCTGTAACACACTCTCTGTAACACACTCTCTGTAACACACACTCTGTAACACACCCTCTGTAACACACTCACTGTAACACACTCTCTGTAACACACTCTCTGTAACACACTCTCTGTAACACACCCTCTGTAACACACTCTCTGTAACACACACTCTGTAACACTCTCTGTAACACACTCTCTGGAACACACTCTCTGTAACACTCACTGTAACACACTCTCTGTAACACACTCTCTGTAACACACTCTCTGTAACACACTCTCTGGAACACACTCTCTGTAACACTCACTGTAACACACTCTCTGTAACACACTCTCTGTAACACACTCTCTGTAACACACTCTCTGTAACACTCTCTGTAACGCACTCTCTGTAACACACTCACTGTAACACTCTCTGTAACACACTCTGTAACACACGCTCTGTAACACACTGTAACACACTCTCTGTAACACTCTCTGTAACACACTCTCTGTAACACACTCAGTGTAACACACTCTCTGTAACACACTCACTGTAACACGCTCTCTGTAACACACTCTCTGTAACACACTCTCTGTAACACTCTCTGTAACACTCTCTGTAACACACTCTCTGTAACACACTCACTGTAACACTCTCTGTAACACACTCTCTGTAACACTCTCTGTAACACACTCTCTGTAACACGCTCTGTAACACACGCTCTGTAACACACTCTCTGTAACACACTCTCTGTAACACACTCTCTGTAACACTCTCTGTAACGCACTCTCTGTAACACACTCACTGTAACACACTCTCTGTAACACACTCACCGTATCACTCTCTGTAACACTCTCTGTAACGCACTCTCTGTAACACACCTCTCTGTAACACACTCTCTGTAACACCCTCTGTAACACACTCTCTGTAACACACTCTCTGTAACACACTCTCTGTAACACACTCACCGTATCACACTCTCTGTAACACACTCTCTGTAACACACTCTCTAACACACTCACCGTATCACACTCTCTGTAACACACTCTCTGTAACACACTCTCTGGAACACACTCACTGTAACACACTCTCTGTAACACACTCACCGTATCACACTCTCTGTAACACACTTTCTGTAACACACTCACTGTAACACACTCTCTGGAACACACACTCTGCAACACACTCTCTGTAACACACTTGTAGTGTATGTACCCGTCTATCTTTAAGGGATCTATTGAATGTAACCGTTCACCTTTAAGGGAACTACTTTAGGTGTGGCACTATTTGTTTGGCTTCTGTATACTGTAATACCGATAGTGAAAACACCAGTATATAAGTGTTGTGCCAGGAGTTATTGGGCAGATTCGCCCGGACCTTCGAATAGTAAAGACCTGTTTTGTTTGTTACTTCTGAAGTCTGTGTATTTATTAACTGCACAACCCACAGACTTTACAACACTCTCTGGAACACACTCTCTGTAACACACTCTCTGTAACACACTCTCTGTTACACACTCTCTGCAACACACCCTCTGTAACACACTCTCTGTAACACACTCTCTGCGACACACTCTCTGTAACACACTCTCTGTCACACACTCTCTGTAACACACTCTCTGTAACACACTCTGCAACACACTCTCTGTAACACACTCTCTGTAACACTCTCTGTAACACTCTCTGTAACACACTCTCTGTAACACACTCTTTGTAACACACTCTGCAACACTCTGCAACACACTCTCTGTAACACACTCTCTGTAACACACTCTCTGTAACACACTCTGCAACACACTCTCTGTAACACACACACTTTAACACACACTCTGCAACACACTCTCTGTAACACACTCTCTGTAACACTCTCTGTAACACACTCTCTGTAACACACTCTCTGTAACACACTCTCTGTAACACACTCTGTGACACACTCTCTGTAACACACTCTCTGTAACACAGTCTCTGTAACACACTTTCTGTAACACACCCTCTGTAACACACTCTCTGTAACACACTCTCTGTAACACACTCTCTGTAACACACGCTCTGTAACACACTCACTGTAACACACTCTCTGGAACACACTCTCTGTAACACACTCTCTGTAACACACTCTCTGTAACACAGTCTCTGTAACACACACTCTGTAACACACTCTCTGTTACACACCCTCTGTAACACACTCTCTGTAACACACTCTCTGTAACACACACTCTGTAACACACTCTCTGTAACACACCCTCTGTAACACACTCTCTGTAACACACACTCTGTAACACTCACTGTAACACACTCTCTGTAACACACTCTCTGGAACACACTCTCTGTAACACACTCTCTGGAACACACTCTCTGTAACACTCACTGTAACACACTCTCTGTAACACACACTCTGTAACACTCACTGTAACACACTCTCTGTAACACACTCTCTGGAACACACTCTCTGTAACACACTCTCTGGAACACACTCTCTGTAACACTCACTGTAACACACTCTCTGTAACACACTCTCTGGAACACACTCTCTGTAACACACTCTCTGGAACACACTCTCTGTAACACACTCTCTGGAACACACTCTCTGTAACACTCTCTGCAACACACTCTCTGTAACACTCTCTGTAACACACTCTCTGTAACACACTCACTGTAACACTCTCTGTAACACACTCTCTGTAACACTCTCTGTAACACACGCTCTGTAACACACTCTCTGTAACAAACTCTCTGTAACACTCTCTGTAACACACTCTCTGTAACACACTCAGTGTAACACACTCTCTGTAACACACTCACTGTAACACGCTCTCTGTAACACACTCTCTGTAACACACACTCTGTAACACACTCTCTGTAACACACTCTCTGTAACACACTCTCTGTAACACTCTCTGTAACACACTCACTGTAACACACTCTCTGTAACACACTGTAACACTCTCTGTAACACACTCTCTGTAACACACTCACCGTATCACACTCTCTGTAACACACTCTCTGTAACACACACTCTGTAACACACTCTCTGTAACACACTCTCTGTAACACACTCTCTGTAACACTCTCTGTAACACACTCACTGTAACACACTCTCTGTAACACACTGTAACACTCTCTGTAACACACTCTCTGTAACACACTCACCGTATCACACTCTCTGTAACACACTCTCTGTAACACACTCTCTGTAACACTCTCTGTAACACACGCTCTGTAACACACTCTCTGTAACACACTCTCTGTAACACTCTCTGTAACACACCGTATCACACTCTCTGTAACACACTCTGTAACACACTCTCTGTAACACACTCACCGTATCACACTCTCTGTAACACACACTCTGTAACACACTCTCTGTAACACACTCACCGTAACACACTCTCTGTAACACACTCTCTGTAACACTCTCTCTGTAACACACTCTCTGTTACACACTCACTGTAACACACTCACTGTAACACACTCTCTGTAACACACTCACTGTAACACACTCACTGTAACACACTCTCTGTAACACTCTCTCTGTAACACACTCTCTGTAACACACTCTCTGTAACACACTCACTGTAACACACTCTCTGTAACACACTCTCTGTTACACACTCACTGTAACACACTCACTGTAACACACTCTCTGTAACACACTCACTGTAACACACTCACTGTAACACACTCTCTGTAACACTCTCTCTGTAACACACTCTCTGTAACACACTCTCTGTAACACACTCACTGTAACACACTCTCTGTAACACACTCTCTGTAACACACTCACTGTAACACACTCAATTCACAATTCACAATTCAAATCGCTTTATTGGCATGATAAGTTACATCTTATGTTGCCAAAGCATCAAAATACATTTATGGTTGAACACATAAACGCAGTTCTATTCATACAGTGTATAAACAGGTATATCCCTGAGTGTATAAATATACATTTGCATTGTTTATATATATTCTTTTCTTAGTTTACTGGTTGTCCCTCTGTTCATGGCAAGCTGTCTGTAACACACTCACTGTAACACACTCACTGTAACACACTCACTGTAACACACTCTCTGTAACACTCTCTCTGTAACACACTCTCTGTAACACACTCTCTGTAACACACTCACTGTAACACACTCTCTGTAACACTCTCTGTGTAACACACTCTCTGTTACACACTCACTGTAACACACTCTCTGTAACACTCTCTGTGTAACACACTCTCTGTTACACACTCACTGTAACACACTCTCTGTAACACACTCTCTGTAACACACTCTCTGTAACACTCTCTCTGTAACACACTCTCTGTTACACACTCTCTGTTACACACTCACCGTAACACACTCTCTGTAACACACTCACTGTAACACACTCTCTGTAACACTCTCTCTGTAACACACTCTCTGTTACACACTCACTGTAACACACTCTCTGTAACACACTCACTGTAACACACTCTCTGTAACACTCTCTCTGTAACACACTCTCTGTTACACACTCACTGTAACACACACACTGTAACACACTCTCTGTAACACACTCTCTGTAACACACTCTCTGTAACACACTCACTGTAACACACTCTCTGTTACACACTCACTGTAACACACTCTCTGTAACACACTCACTGTAACACACTCACTGTAACACACTCTCTGTAACACTCTCTCTGTAGCACACTCTCTGTTACACACTCACTGTAACACACTCACTGTAACACACTCTCTGTAACACACTCACTGTAACACACTCACTGTAACACACTCTCTGTAACACTCTCTCTGTAACACACTCTCTGTAACACACTCTCTGTAACACACACTCTGCAACACACTCTCTGTAACACACTTGTAGTGTATGTACCCGTCTATCTTTAAGGGATCTATTGAATGTAACCGTTCACCTTTAAGGGAACTACTTTAGGTGTGGCACTATTTGTTTGGCTTCTGTATACTGTAATACCGATAGTGAAAACACCAGTATATAAGTGTTGTGCCAGGAGTTATTGGGCAGATTCGCCCGGACCTTCGAATAGTAAAGACCTGTTTTGTTTGTTACTTCTGAAGTCTGTGTATTTATTAACTGCACAACCCACAGACTTTGCAGTGGCGACGAGTCCGATCGTACCCTGCGGCAAGATTACCAAAGCAAGAAGAGCGTCGAAGAGAGGCAACCGCCCTCGTCGTGCTGCTGGAAGAAAACACGAGGCTGCAGCAGGAGGAAGGAGGAAGACTTTAGCAACAAAAGCTTCCATTAGCAACAGGCACTGACTACCCTTCTGCCACGGTGCGGAGTGAGCCGACCAGCAAGAAACAAGGCGGCCGAAGAGACTGTGAGTAGGGGAAGGTGTAGAAGTATCCGGAGGATAAGGGCAGAGCACTCGATCTCGGTCGAGGGGGAGCTGTGCCGGCCAAAAGTCAGGTCCAACGGCGTCGGGTGACAGCCGGACTGCGATCGGCGGGAAAAATCCGGGCAGCGACCGCAGCCACGAAGCGCTGAGCCTGCGAGTAGGCGCGGGAAGAGAAACCCAGCCGCAGCTGGGGAGGGAAACACCGGTCTGCGAGAGGGCTGGGGGAGGCGAACGGGAACCGTGCGGGTGAGAGCCGGGTGCGGAGAGAGAGACTGCGAGGAGCCAGTCCAGCGGCTGAGCTGTTCTCCACCAACGGGGTACTCAGAGCCGGCAAAACCGAACGTGCGGGAGTGGGTGAGAGACACAGCCGAAAACAGGGTGAGAGACTGCGCGAGAGCCAGTCCAGCGGCTGAACTGTTCTCCACCAACGGGGTACCCAGGCCCGGTAGCACCGAACGTGCGGGTGAGAGAGCGACAGAGCCGGGTACGGAGAGAGAGACTGTGCGAGAGCCAGTCCAGCGGCTGAACTGTCCTCCGTTAACGGGGTGTACCCAGCGCCGGTAGAGCCGTGCGGGCGGGAGGAAAAGACAGAGCCGAGTAAGGGGAGCTGTGCGGAAGCCAGCCAGCGGCTGAACCTGTCCGCTGTGGGGGAAGCGTACCCCTTCCACCGGGAAGAAACGCGGGAAGCCGCCATTAGGCGGAGAAGACGCCAGAAGCGGGAAACCGCCATTGAAGTGGGCGGGGCGAGAAAGGAAGAGCGGGAAACCGCCATTTTCGCGGGAAAACTGCCATCTTGATTGACATACCGCCATTGAAGTGGGAGGGGAGAGAAGGAAAGAGCGGGAAACCGCCGATTTCGCGGGAAAACCGCCATCTTAGAAACAAACAAATAAATAAGAATACTTAAAGAAATACTGGTGCTGCTCCCAAGGGAAGAAAAATGCCTAAGCGAGGGAATATTAACGACTTTAATTCGGAAATAGAAGACTGGGCCACGTACGTGGAACACATAGAGATCTATTGCGAAGCCAACAAAATAGAGGAAGAAGACAAGGCTAAAAGGGACTTGCCGACGATGGGGAAGAAAACGAAGACATGCAGAAGGACTTATGGTACCAAGAAGAATAAAGCTGCAGAGCAGAACTCCAGGTTGACAGAGAATTCTGAGCCTGTTCAAGCAAAGGATTCATCCATGACGGAAGAACACCGAGCTCGGATGCAAACTTATGTCAAAGTACGACAACAATTAGAACAGTTGAGTGACCGTCTCGTACAAGAGATGAAAAATATGGAAAAGTTCTGGGACACCGAATGGGGGAACCTGGAAAGACTACAGAGACAGCTAGCTCAAGCAGAGAGCGACCATAGAGCCATCGTGGTCAAATACCAATCACATTCCCCTGATGCTGTTCAGGAACTAGAATATTTACAGAACGAACCAAAGGAAGAGGAATCTTCAGGAAGCCAGGATTTTATTCCAGTTCTGCTCTACGACTCCTTACAAGCAGAGTGTGAGAAGTTGAAAGAACAGTATGAACAGGCCCAGGCTACAATTCTGGAGGGGGTTAACTCGGCAACCTCCGAAAAGCTAGTTTCAGTAGAAGCATATGAACAACTAAAGGTTGAACATGAGCAAGAAGTCCAAAGGCTGCAGGAAATTCTTGACGAGCTCAAGGCCAAGACAGACTCATCGGTAGAAGCTCCATCCATAGATGAGAAATTAGAGGTGAAAATCATGGCAGAGCATGAAAGACAGGATGTCCAAGAACTTATAAAAACATTGAAGGACACCCAAGACAAATATGAGGCGGCAATGACCGAGGTTCAACAACTTGAAGAACAGATTCAACTGGGAATCCTTTCAGTGGAAGAACAGGAAACTGTAAGAATGGTCCCTGAACATGAACTAGAGAGCATCAGGGCGCAACTTGTCCGAGCGCTGAAAGCCAAAGTTCAAGAGGAACGTAAGGTGGAAGTATTGGAGAAAGAGGTGGAGGAAATGGAGAAGACTCTGATCCACCGTGTTCCCAGGGAAGAGTTAACGGTCAGCCAACTCCTTCATATGCTGAAGGACAAGACTCTGCAAGGGGAACAATCTGAACACGAGCTTCAATCTTCAGGGGGAACGAGTTCGGAGCTCTCAAAAGTCATGGAGATAGCTGAGGTGGCAACACAAATTTTACAAGGATGCCAAAAGTACGTTGAATCACGTCAAGGTGAACAGAAGAATGTGGAAACCGTTACTTCAGTAGAAGGGTTAAATAGCCTGATCACGCAATTACCGATGGAAAGGAAGGTATTGAACTCACAAATGAGGTCCGTCGTGAAGGAATGGCAGATAACCCAGGAAGAGCGGGATGAATATGAATGCATGAAGAAGGCTTTTCAAGAAAGATGTTTAGGGAAGGAACCACCGTCAGCTAACGTCCAGACGGGTGAGGAGGAAGAAGAAGTCTCTCTCGCTGGCCTAACTCAGGACGAACCCGAATATTACCATGACCTGTTGAGTGACACTGAATATTACGAGAATGTGGTCTGCCCAGTTTGTGATGAAAACTCTCAAAGTGCTGAAATCCGGAGGAAGCACTTAAGGTCTAAGGAACATAGAGAGTTGGTGGCGCTACAGCTGGCAGCCGAGAAAGGAGCTCCGAGAGTTTCAAAAAGGCAGAAAAGAAAAAGAAGAAGCAGAAGATAATAACTGTCTAAAATATTAGCACTTCTACCATTCCAGGCGGGACATTATGAAAGGAGCTGAATTAGTTGAAAAACTGGAAAATGTCAAGACAGCCAGTTGGTTGTAAAAGTCCGCACTGCTGGTTCAACAGGACGAAGAGTCAAGCTGTTACGTCAAGAAAAAGGCTATGGAGGAGTCACGCTAGCCAGGTAATCCGGCTACACCAAAGAAATGTTGTTCGGAACGAGTCAAGATCAGAGACTGAATCTATGAACTGTTTCCGCAGAGACTGAACCTGTGAACTGTTTCCACCGAGATTATATTTGTAAATTGTTTTATATGACATTGACTCCACCGAGATTATATCTGTAATTTGTTTTATAGGAAGTTGAAGATATGTATGTTTAACGGGGACCCTGTAAGTAATAAGCTAAAAAGGGAGGATTGTAGTGTATGTACCCGTCTACCTTTAAGGGAACTATTGAATGTAACCGTTCACCTTTAAGGGAACTACTTTAGGTGTGGCACTATTTGTTTGGCTTCTGTATACTGTAATACCGATAGTGACCACACCAGTATATAAGTGTTGTGCCAGGAGTTATTGGGCAGATTCGCCCGGACCTTCGAATAGTAAAGACCTGTTTTGTTTGTTACTTCTGAAGTCTGTGTATTTATTAACTGCACAACCCACAGACTTTACAACACTCTCTGGAACACACTCTCTGTAACACACACTCTGTAACACACACTTTGTAACACACTCTCTGTAACACACTCATTGTAACACACTCTCTGTTACACACTCTCTGTAACACACTCATTGTAACACACACTCTGCAACACACTCTCTGTAACACACTCTCTGTAACACACCCTCTGTAACACACTCTCTGTAACACACTCTCTGTAACACACACTCTGCAACACACTCACTGTAACACACTCTCTGTAACACACTCTCTGTAACACACCCTCTGTAACACACTCTCTCTGTAACACACTCTCTGTAACACACACTCTGTAACACACTCTCTGTAACACACACTCTGTAACACACGCTCTGTAACACACTCTGTAACACACACTCTGTAACACACGCTCTGTAACACACGCTCTGTAACACACTCTCTGTAACACACTCTCTGTAACACACTCTCTGTAACACACTCTCTGTAACACACACTCTGTAACACACGCTCTGTAACACACTCTGTAACACACACTCTGTAACACACGCTCTGTAACACACGCTCTGTAACACACTCTCTGTAACACACTCTCTGTAACACACTCTCTGTAACACACTCTCTGTAACACACTCTCTGTAACACACGCTCTGTAACACACGCTCTGTAACACACTTTCTGTAACACACTCTCTGTAACACACTCACTGTAACACACTCTCTGTAACACACACTCTGTAACACACTTGTAGTGTATGTACCCGTCTATCTTTAAGGGAACTATTGAATGTAACCGTTCACCTTTAAGGGAACTACTTTAGGTGTGGCACTATTTGTTTGGCTTCTGTATACTGTAATACCGATAGTGACCACACCAGTATATAAGTGTTGTGCCAGGAGTTATTGGGCAGATTCGCCCGGACCTTCGAATAGTAAAGACCTGTTTTGTTTGTTACTTCTGAAGTCTGTGTATTTATTAACTGCACAACCCACAGACTTTACAACACTCTCTGGAACACACTCTCTGGAACACACTCTCTGTAACACACACTCTGTAACACACACTTTGTAACACACTCTCTGTAACACACTCATTGTAACACACTCTCTGTTACACACTCTCTGTAACACACTCATTGTAACACACACTCTGCAACACACTCTCTGTAACACACTCTCTGTAACACACCCTCTGTAACACACTCTCTGTAACACACTCTCTGTAACACACACTCTGCAACACACTCACTGTAACACACTCTCTGTAACACACTCTCTGTAACACACCCTCTGTAACACACTCTCTCTGTAACACACTCTCTGTAACACACACTCTGTAACACACTCTCTGTAACACACACTCTGTAACACACGCTCTGTAACACACTCTGTAACACACACTCTGTAACACACGCTCTGTAACACACGCTCTGTAACACACTCTCTGTAACACACTCTCTGTAACACACTCTCTGTAACACACACTCTGTAACACACACTCTGTAACACACGCTCTGTAACACACTCTCTGTAACACACACTCTGTAACACACTCTCTGTAACACACACTCTGTAACACACGCTCTGTAACACACGCTCTGTAACACACTCTCTGTAACACACGCTCTGTAACACACTCTCTGTAACACACGCTCTGTAACACACGCTCTGTAACACACTCTCTGTAACACACGCTCTGTAACACACGCTCTGTAACACACGCTCTGTAACACACTCTCTGTAACACACACTCTGTAACACACGCTCTGTAACACACGCTCTGTAACACACGCTCTGTAACACTCTCTCTGTAACACACTCTCTGTAACACACACTCTGTAACACACTCTCTGTAACACACGCTCTGTAACACACTCTCTGTAACACACTCACTGTAACACACTCACTGTAACACACTCTGTATCACACTCTCTGTAACACACTCTCTGTAACACACTCACTGTAGCACTCTCTGTAACACTCTGTAACACACTCTCTGTAACACACTCACTGTAACGCACTCTCTGTAACGCACTCACTGTAACACACTCACTGTAACACACTCACTGTAACACACTCTGTAACACACTCACTTTAACGCACTCTCTGTAACACACTCACTGTATCACACTCTCTATAACACTCTGTATCTTCTTACTTCTTAGGCAGTCCCTCGGAACCGCGGATGACTTGCTTCCACACTAACAATGAGTTCTCAGGTGACGGATGAGTCCAATGCGGGACCTACAGTCTCTGTCACAGGTGGGGCAGACGGTGGTTGAAGGGGCGGGTGGGTGGGGTGCTTGGGTTGACGTGCTCTCCTTGCGCTGCCTGCGCTTGGCTTCCGCTTGCTCCCGGCGAAGAGACTCGAGGTGTTCGGATGCTTCTCCTCCACTTTGTGCGGTCTTGGGCCAGGGATTTCCAGGTGTCGGTGGGGATGTTACACTTTTTCAAGGAGGCTTTGAGGGTGTCCTTGAAGCGTTTCCTCTGCCCACCTGGGGCTCTCTTGCCGTGCCGGAGCACCGAGTAGAGCGCACGTTTTGGGAGCCTCATATCGGGCATGCGGACAATGTGACCCGTCCATCGGAGCTGATCAAGCGTGGTCAGAGCTTCGATGCTGGGGATGTTGGCCTGAGCGAGAACACTGACGTTGGTGCGCCTATCCTGCCAATGGATTTGCAGGATCTTGCGGAGGCAGCATTGGTGGTACCTCTCCAGTGCTTTGAGGTGTCTGCTGTACATGGTCCATGTCTCTGAGGCATACAGCAGGGTGGGAATCACTACTGCTCTGTAGACCATGAGCTTAGTGCCGGGTTTGAGGTCCTGGTCTTCAAACACTCTCTTCCTCAGGCGACCGAAGGCTACACTGGCACACTGAAGGCGGTGTTCGACTTCGTCATCGACGGCTGCCCTTGTTGACAGTAGGCTCCTGAGGTATGGAAAGTGGTCCACGTTGTCCAAAGCCTTGTTGTGGACAATGCTCTTCTCAATCTTCCTTGCTGCAATGCTCCATCTCACCCTCAGTAAGCTCCCCACTGGAGTGGAGCTAATTTACAGAACAAACGGGAAACTGTTCAACCTCCGTCGCCTCCAGTCCAGCTCCAAGGTCGTCCCATCCTCTGTCGTCGAATTACAGTATGCAGACGACGCTTGCGTCTGCGCTCACTCGGAGATCGAACTCCAAACCATCGTCAACATCTTCACCGAAGCGTACGAGAGCATGGGCCTTACACGAAACATCCGTAAGACAAAGGTCCTCTACCAACCTGCCCCCGCCACACAGTACTGCCCCCCAATTATCAAAATCCACGACAAGGCCTTGGACAACTCTGTATCACACTCTCTGTAACACACTCTCTGTAACACTCTGTAACACACTCTGTAACACACTCTCTGTAACACTCTGTTACACAATCTCTGTAACACACTCTCTGTAACACACTCTCTGTAACACACTCTGTTGCACTCTGTAACACACTCTCTGTATCACACTCTCTGTAACACACTGTAACACACTCTCTGTAACACTCTGTAACACACTCTGTAACACACTCTCTGTAACACTCTGTTACACAATCTCTGTAACACACTCACTGTAACACACTCTCTGTGTAACACACTCTCTGTAACACACTCTCTGTAACACACTCTCTGTAACACTCTCTGTAACACACTCTCTGTAACACACTCTCTGTAACACACTCTCTGTAACACTCTCTGTAACACACTCTCTGTAACACACTCTGTAACACTCTCTGTAACACACTCTCTGTAACACACTCTGTAACACACTCTCTGTTGCACTCTGTAACACACACTCTGTAACACACTCTCTGTAACACACTCTCTGTAACACAATCACTGTAACACACTCTCTGTAACACACTCTCTGTAACACACTCTCTGTAACACACTCTCTGTAACACTCTGTTGCACTCTGTAACACACTCTCTGTAACACACTCTCTGTAACACACTCTGTAACACACTCTCTGTTGCACTCTGTAACACACACTCTGTAACACACTCTCTGTAACACACTCTGTAACACACTCTCTGTTGCACTCTGTAACACACACTCTGTAACACACTCTCTGTAACACACTCTCTGTAACACAATCACTGTAACACACTCTCTGTAACACACTCTCTGTAACACACTCTCTGTAACACACTCTCTGTAACACTCTGTTGCACTCTGTAACACACTCTCTGTAACACACTCTCTGTAACACACTCTCTGTAACACTCTCTGTAACACTCTGTATCACACTCTCTGTAACACACTCTCTGTAACACACTCTCTGTAACACACTCTCTGTAACACTCTCTGTAACACACTCTCTGTTGCACTCTGTAACACACTCTCTGTAACACACTCTCTGTAACACACTCTCTGTAGCACACTCTGTAACACAATCACTGTAACACACTCTCTGTAACACACTCTCTGTAACACACTCTCTGTTGCACTCTGTAACACAATCTCTGTAACACACTCTCTGTAACACACTCTCTGTAACAGGGCATTCTGGAGGGGGAGGGTGAACAGCCAGTGGTCGTGGTCCACATTGGTGCCAACGACATAGGTAAAAAGAGGGATGAGGTCCTGCAGCAAGAATTTAGGGAGCTAGGTGAAGGATTAAAGAGCAGGACCTCAAGGGTTGTAATCTCTGGATTACTCCCGGTGCCACGTGCTAGTGAGTATAGGAATGGGAGGATAGAACAGATGAATGCGTGGCTAAAGGGATGGTGCAGGAGGGAGGGCTTTAGTTTCCTGGATCACTGGGTCTGCTTCTGGGACAGGTGGGACTTGTACAAGTCGGACGGTTTACACCTGAACCAGAGGGGAACCAATATCCTTGCGGGGAGGTTTGCTAGCACTGCTGGGGGGGGGTTTAAACTAACTCGGCAGGGGGATGGGATACAGAGTGGAGCTATAGTAGGGGGTGATGTACAGCCAAATACGGAGGAAAAAACAAGTCAGCAGGGAAGGCAGAGCAAAGTTGTGAAGGCAAAAGGGAATATGGCAGGGCTGGAAGGCATTTATTTTAATGCAAGGAGTCTTGCAAATAAGGTGGATGAACTGAAGTTGTTGTTGAACACATGGGAGTACGATATTGTTGCTATCACGGAAACATGGTTGAGGGAGGGTCAGGACTGGCAGCTGAATATTCCGGGGTATAGAATCTTCAGGCGAGACAGAGGGGGGTGTAAAAGGGGAGGGGGTGTTGCAATATTAATTAAGGAGTCAATTACTGCTGTAAGGAGGGATGATATATTAGCGGGTTCCTCTAATGAGGCCATATGGGTAGAACTTAAAAACAAAAAGGGGTCAAGCACTTTGCTGGGAGTGTACTATAGGCCCCCAAACAGTCAGGGGGAGATAGAGGAACAGATATGTAGGCAAATCTCAGAAAAGTGTGAAAATAATAGGGTAATAATAGTGGGGGATTTCAACTTCCCCAATATAAATTGGGATAGTCAGAGTGTGAAAGGCTTAGAGGGTGCAGAATTCTTAAAGTGCATCCAGGAGAGCTTTTTGAGCCAACATGTAGAAAGTCCTACAAGAGAGGGGGCGGTACTGGACCTAATTCTAGGGAATGTAGCCGGGCAGGTGGTGGAAGTTTCAGTAGGAGAGCATTTTGGCGACAGTGACCATAATTCGGTGAGATTTAAGGTGGTCATGGAAAAAGACAAAGACGGCCCGGAAATAAGGGTTCTAAATTGGGGGAAGGCCGATTTTAATAAGATAAGGCAGGATCTGGCCAAAGTGGACTGGGAGCAGCTACTTATAGGAAAATCCACATCAAAACAGTGGGAGGCTTTCAGAAGGGAAATAGAGAGAGTACAACACCAACATGTTCCTGTAAAGGTCAAGGGTGGGACCAACAAGCAAAGGGAACCTTGGATGACAAAGGATATACAAAAATGCATTAGGGAAAAAAGGGGGGCTTTTGGCAGTTACAAAAGACAAAAGACGGAGGAAGCCCTAGAGGAGTATAAAAGGTGCAGGGGCGTACTTCAAAAAGAAATTAGGAGGGCGAGGAGGGGCCATGAAATAACACTGGCGAGCAAAATAAAGGAAAATCCTAAGATGTTTTATAAGTATATTAAGGGCAAGAGGATAACCAGGGAAAGGGTAGGGCCCATTAGGGACCAAAGTGGCAAGCTGTGTGTAGAGCCAGATGAAGTTGGTGGGGTTTTAAATGAATTTTTTGCCTCTGTGTTCACTATGGAGAAAGACGATGTAGACATAGAAATCGGGCAAGGGGGCTGTGACATACTTGAACATATTAGCATCGAGAGGGAGGAGGTACTAGCGGTTTTAGCAGGCCAAAAAGTGGATAAATCCCCAGGCCCGGACGAGATGTATCCCAGGCTGTTGTGTGAGGCAAAGGAGGAGATTGCAGGGGCTCTGACACAAATTTTCAGAACCTCTCTGGCCACAGGGGATGTACCAGAGGACTGGAGAACAGCTAACGTAGTACCATTATACAAGAAGGGTAGCAGGGATAAACCAGGGAATTACAGGCCAGTGAGCCTAACATCTGTGGTAGGGAAATTATTGGAAAAAATTCTGAGGGACAAAATTAGTCTCCACTTGGAGAGGCAAGGATTAATCGGGGATAGTCAGCATGGCTTTGTCAAGGGTAAATCATGTCTGACCAATCTGATTGAATTTTTTGAGGGGGTGACTAGGTGTGTGGATGAGGGAAATGCTGTGGATGTGGTTTACATGGACTTCAGTAAAGCTTTTGACAAAGTCCCGCATAGGAGACTGGTCAAGAAGGTAAGAGCCCATGGGATCCAGGGGGCCTTGGCGCGTTGGATCCTAAACTGGCTGAGTGGCAGGAGGCAGAGGGTGATGGTCGAAGGTTGCTTTTGTGACTGGAAGCCTGTGTCCAGTGGGGTACCTCAGGGATCAGTGCTGGGTCCCTTGCTGTTTGTGATCTTCATAAATTATTTGGATGAGAATGTAAAGGGTATGATCAGTAAGTTCGCGGATGACACGAAAATTGGTGGGGTGGTAAATTGCGAGGAGGAAAGCCTCAGGCTACAGGATGATATTAACGGGTTGGTCAGATGGGCGGAAAAGTGGCAAATGGAATTTAACCCTGAAAAGTGCGAGGTGATGCATTTTGGACGGACAAATAAGGCAAGGGAATACACAATGAGTGGTAGGACCCTAGGAAGTACAGAGGGTCAGAGGGACCTTCGTGTACATGTACATAGATCCCTGAAGGCAGTGGAACAGGTAGATAAGGTGGTTAAAAAGGCATATGGGATACTTGCCTTCATTAGCAGAGGCATAGAATATAAGAGCAGGGAGGTTATGATGGAGCTGTACAAAACGCTGGTGAGGCCACAGCTGGAGTACTGTGTGCAGTTCTGGTCGCCTCACTATAGGAAGGATGTGAATGCTTTGGAGAGGGTGCAGAGAAGATTCACCAGGATGTTACCTGGGATGGAGCGCCTCAGCTATGAAGAAAGACTAAACAGGCTGGGGTTGTTTTCCTTGGAGCAAAGGAGGCTGAGGGGGGACCTGATTGAGGTGTACAAAATGATGAGGGGCATAGATAGGGTAGATAAAGAGGAACTTTTCCCCTTAGTAGGGGGGTCAATAACAAGGGGGCATAGATTCAAGGTAAGGGGCAGGAGATTTACAGGGGATTTGAGGAGGAACTTTTTCACCCAGAGGGTGGTTGGAATCTGGAACTCACTGCCTGAAAGGGTGGTGGAGGCAGGAACCCTCACAACATTCAAGAAGCATTTGGATGGGCACTTGAAACGCCACTGCATACAAGGCTATGGACCAAATGCTGGAAAATGGGGTTAGACTGGACAGGGATTGATGGACGGCGCAGACACGATGGGCCGAAGGGCCTCTTTCTGCGCTGTAAAAACTCTATGACTCTATGACTCTGTAACACACTCTCTGTAACACACTCTCTGTAGCACACTCTCTGTAACACACTCTCTGTAACACTCTGTAACACACTCTCTGTAACACACTCTCTGTAACACACTCTCTGTAACACTCTGTAACACACTCTCTGTAACACACTCACTGTAACACTCTGTAACACACTCTCTGTAACACACTTTAACACACTCTCTGTAACACACTCTCTGTAACACACTCACTGTAACACTCTGTAACACACTCTCTGTAACACACTTTAACACACTCTCTGTAACACACGCTCTGTAACACACTCTCTGTAACACACTCTAACACACTCTCTGTAACACACTCTCTGTAACACACTCTCTGTAACACACTTTAACACACTCTCTGTAACACACTCTCTGTAACACACACTGTAACACACTCACTGTAACACACTCACTGTGACACACTCTCTGTGACACACTCTCTGTGACACACTCTCTGTAACACACTCTCTGTAACACACTCTAACACACTCTCTGTAACACACTTTCTGTAACACACTCTGTGTAACACTCTCTGTAACACACTCTCTGTAACACACTCTCTGTAACACACTCTCTGTAACACACTTTAACACACACTCTGTAACACACTCTCTGTAACACACTCTCTGTAACACACTCACTGTAACACACTCACTGTAACACACTCTCTGTAACACACTCACTGTAACACACTCTCTGTAACACACTCTCTGTAACACACTCTCCGTAACACTGTAACACACTCTCTGTAACACACTCACTGTTGTTGTGTATGTAACCTGTTCCACCTTAAGAGAGCTTAAGCCTGTTCCACCTTAAGAGATGTACTACTTTCTCAGGCTGCTGTAGACGTAATACCGGGGGTGAACACACCGGTATATAAGCACTGTGCAGTAATCTTGTATTCAGTATAGTCCCTACCTCCAACCAGTAAAGACCTGTTCTTATTGTTACTCATTAGTCTGTGTTTTAATTAACTAAATAATTCACAGACTTAACACTGGCGACGAGTCAGGTTCTTACCCTGCGGCAGTTATTCCACAGCGGTTGAAGAGAGGTTTCAAACCTCACCACTCACCACCCCACTGGAAGTGACAGGCATTAGGACCCTGAAGCCTCCATCAGCTTGTGAACCGGAGTAGAAGACAGGACTGGGGAAGAGAGAGGTACAGGGCGATAGCGATCGGCAGATAAGGGCCGGGCCGCTTTCAAGTGCAAGGCGCAGCCGGGCCATCGATCGCATCCGCTGATAAGGGCCGCACTCGGGGACTGAAGGGAGACGGCGTCGGGGGACGGGTGAAGACCGCCAAGCGCGGGAAAACCGCCATTTTGTGGGCGGAGGACGACGGCAAGAGCGGGAAGCCGCCATCTTTGATAACAAGTAAAGAAAATAAAATCTGAGAAATTGCAAATCTACAATGCCTAAACACGGGAATATTAGCACCTTTGATGGTGACCTCGAAGATTGGGCCATATATGTTGAAAGAGTAAAAAATTATTGTAAGGCCAATAAAATTCGTGACCAAGATAAAGCTCTAACATTATTAAATTTAATGGGTGCGAAGACATATGGGCAATTGAAACACCTGTTATCACCGGATGAACCGGCGGATAAGACGTTCGATGAGATTGTTACTGTCCTGAAAGATCATCTAAACCCCACGCCGCTGATGCTAGCGGAACGATTTAAATTTTACGACAGAAGGCAGCTACAGCATGAAAGCAATGCTGAATATTTGCTGGAATTGCATAAATTAGCGAAATATTGCCAGTTTGGAACGGGACTGACAGAGGCACTTCGAGACAAATTTGTGTGTGGTTTATTTAAACAGGATACACAAAAGCGACTGCTCGAGGAGAATGAGCTGACGCTTGAGAAGGTGGTCACTATGGCAGCAGCACACGAAGCCGCAGCGAGAGGCACGGCAGTAATGCAGCTACGGTCACCGGAGCTCAGTGCACACAAATTGGGTGTGAGTTCTGGCAAATGTTATCGTTGTGGAAAGACAACGCATGATCAGAACCAGTGTTGGTTTAAAAACCAAGAATGTAGAACTTGTGGTAGGCTTGGACACATAGCTAGAGTATGCAGGTCAGCGAAGAAGACCAGCAACAAGAAGTCACCGCAAGGGAAATACGCAAAGGTACACAAGGTGGCCGAACAGGAGTCCGATTCAGACGCAAGCAGTATTGAACTGGCTAGCTTAAGGGTACTCAACGTTGGTAAGGGTGCAGACCTCCAGACAATTTGGGTTACTCTTCAGATAGAAGGAGTCCAAGTAAAAATGGAATTGGACACTGGATCGGCATTGTCGGTCATGAATAAGAAAGATTACAGAAGGTTATTCCAACATATTCCCCTACAGGATACGGAGATTATATTGACAACCTACACGGGGCAGAGAGTGTACCCCATCGGGACAATAAAGGTTGCAGTGGCCAACAAGGGCGAAGGAAGTCAAATAATGGACTTATATGTGCTACCGGAGGGAGGTCCACCACTACTAGGCCGGGAGTGGTTTAGAAACATAAATATGGACTGGCATTCGCTAAAAGCCATAAAGAGTGAGAACTCGGTGCAGATAATCAGCCCAGACTCTAGAACTGATGATGGTAAGACCAACCCATGTGCAAAAGACAAAGTTTCAGCACAGAATTCCACTGAGCAACAACAACATAGTTTAACAGAGAATTCTGAGTCTGTCAAGTCTACTGATATGCACATTTTTGAGGGACACTGGGCTTGAACTCAACTCCATTTCAAACTACAACAGCAATTAGAACAAATGATTCGCCGTTTTGAGCAAGAGATGAATGAAATAAAAAAGTTCTTTGTTACAGAGTGGGAGAATCTGGAAAGTCAACAGAAGCAACTGATGGAGAAAATGGAGCAGGAGCACACCAACCATCTGCGCGAGGAGGCCGAACGAATCAAAGCTGATTCAGGTTCTGAAGGTGCGTGCCATAATCTGGTGTCAGAAGAGTTAACGGTCAGCCAACTCCTTCATATGCTGAGGGACAAGACTCTGAAATGGGAAAAACTTGAACACGAGCTGCGATCTTCAAAGGAAAAGGGTTCGGAGCTCTCAAAAGTCACTGAGATGGCTGATGTGACGACACAGACTGAAACGACTGCAACAGAGCAGCCATTGGATGCCAAAAGTACGCTGACTCATGTCAATGTAGAACAACAGACCGCTGAAACAGCTGCTCCGGTAGAGGGATTGCATAGTCCGATCAATCAATCTCCAAAGGAAGTTGAAGTATTAAAATCACAAATGAGGTCACTAGTAAACCTCTAAGGATCATCTTCCGGAACTCCATTGACTCGGGAACAGTACCCGTGGATTGGAGGGTAGCTAATGTTACCCCAATATTTAAAAAGGGGGGTAGAGAGAAAGCAGGGAATTATAGACCAGTAAGCCTTACATCGGTTGTGGGCAAAATGCTAGAGTCCATTATTAAGGATAAAATAGCGGAGCACTTGACAAATGGGGAAAGGATCGGACAGAGTCAACATGGATTTACAAAGGGTAAATCGTGTTTGACTAATCTGCTGGAACTTTTTGAGGAGGTAACTGGTAGAATAGATGGGGGAGAGCCAGTGGATGTGGTGTACCTTGACTTCCAGAAAGCCTTCGATAAGGTTCCACACAAAAGATTATCATGCAAAATTAAGGCTCATGGGATTGGGGGCAAAGTATTAACGTGGATAGAGAACTGGCTGGCAGATAGAAAACAGAGAGTTGGAATAAACGGCTCATTTTCGGAGTGGCAGGCAGTGACCAGCGGGGTGCCGCAAGGATCTGTCCTGGGACCCCAGCTGTTCACAATATATATAAATGATCTGGATCAGGGAATTGGATGCAATATTTCCAAATTCGCTGACGACACTAAACTAGGAGGAGGGGTGGGCTCTGATGAGGATGTCAGGAGGCTACAGTGCGATTTGGACAGGTTGGGGGAATGGGCGGATACGTGGCAGATGCACTATAATGTGGATAAATGCAAGGTTATCCACTTTGGGGGTAAAAACAGGAGGGTAGATTATTATCTAAATGGCAATAGATTGGGAGATGGGGAAGTGCAGAGGGACCTGGGTGTTCTTGTGCACCAGTCACTGAAGGAGAGCATGCAGGTGCAACAGGCGATTAAGAAGGCAAATGGTATGTTGGCCTTCATATCAAGGGGGTTCGAGTATAGGAATAGGGATACCTTACTACAGCTGTACAAGGTGCTGGTGAGACCGCATCTGGAGTATTGTGTACAGTTTTGGTCGCCCCATCTGCGGAAGGATGTTCTTGCCATGGAAAGAGTGCAATGGCGATTCACCAGGCTGACACCTGGAATGGCGGGAATGACCTACGAAGAGAGATTAAATAGTTTGGGCTTGTACTCACTGGAGTTTAGAAGATTGAGAGGGGATCTCATCGAAACATATAAAATTATGGCAGGCCTGGACAGGCTGAATTCAGAGAGAATGTTTCCAATGGCCGGGGAGCACAGAACCAGGGGCCACAGTCTAAAAATAGCGGGCAAATCATTTAAAACAGAGATGAGGAAGAATTTCTTCACTCAAAGAGTGGTGAGCCTGTGGAATTCCCTGCCACAGAGGGCTGTGAAGGCTAATTCAATAAATATTTTCAAGAGAGAATTGGATATATTTCTGAAGGCTAAGGAGATTAAGGGTTACGGAGAAAAGGCGGGGACGGGGTACTGAACTGGTAAGATCAGCTATGATCTCAGACGAAGATCAGCCATGATCTCATTGAATGGCGGAGCATGCTCGAAGGGCCGAATGGCCTACTCCTGTTCCTATCTCTATGTATCTATGTATCTATGTAAACGACTTGCTGAAAGCCCAGAAAAAGCTGGATGCAGAGGTACACATGAAGAAGTCTCTTCAGGAAAGATGTCTGGATTTGGAACAAGAGCTGGCTAACGTCCAGCTGGGTATGGAGGAAATAGACGACCCTCTCACTGGTCTAGCTCAGGACGACACCGAATATTACCATGACCTGGTGGACGACACCGAATATTACGATGTCCTGTCCTGCCCAGCTTGTAACTTCGACTCCCAAAGTGCAGAAATCATGGAGGAGCACCAAAAGTCTACGGAACATCGGGAGAAGCTGGCTCTACGACGGAAACAGGAGGAAGAGAAGGAGGAACTGCGCATGCAGCTGGCAGCTGTGGCAGCTGACAATGGAGCCCAGAGAGTCTCCAAGAAGCAGAAAAGGAGACGCGGCCCCTTTAAGGCTGATTAGAGAGACGCGGCCACTTTAAGGCTGATTAGAGAGGCGCGGCCCCTTTAAGGCTGATGATAGAGACGCGGACCCTTTAAGGCTGATTATAGAGACCCGGCCCCTTTAAGGCGGATTATAGAGCCACGGCCCCTTTAAGGCTGATTATAGAGACGCGGCCCCTTTAAGTCGGATTATAGAGACGCGGCCTCTTTAAGGCGGATTATAGAGATGCAGCCTCTTTAAGGCGGATTATAGAAATGCGGCCCCTTTAAGGCGGATTAGAGAGACGCGGCCCCTTTAAGGCGGATTATCGAGCCGTGGCCCCTTTAAGGCGAATTATAGAGACGCGACCCCTTTATGGCTGATTTTAGCGCCGCGGCCCCTTTAAGACTGATTAGAGAGACGCGGCCCCTTTAAGGCTGATTACAGAGACGCGGCCCCTTTAAGGCTGATTAGAGAGACGCGGCCCCTTTAAGGCTGATTATAGAGACGCGGCCCCTTTAAGGCTGATTAGAGAGACGCGGCCCCTTTAAGGCGCATTATAGATACGCGGCCCCTTTAAGGCGGATTAGAGAGACGCAGCCCCTTTAAGGCTGATTAGAGAGACGCGGCCCCTTTAAGGCTGATTCGAGAGACGCGGCCCCTTTAAGGCGGATTAGAGAGACGCGGCCCCTTTAAGGCGAATTAGAGAGACGCGGCCCCTTTAAGGCGGATTAGAGAGACGCGGGCCCTTTAAGGCGGATTAGAGAGCCGCGGCCCCTTTAAGGCGGATTAGAGAGACGCGCCCCCTTTAAGCCGGATTATAGAGCCGCGGCCCCTTTAAGGCGGATTAGAGAGACGCGCCCCCTTTAAGCCGGATTATAGAGCCGCGGCCCCTTTAAGGCGGATTATAGAGACGTGCCCCCTTTCAGGCTGATTATGGAGCCGCGGCCACATTAAGGCTGATTAGAGAGACGCGGCCCCTTTAAGGCTGATTACAGAGACGCGGCCCCTTTAAGGCGGATGATAGAGCCGCGACCCCTTTAAGGCTGATTAGAGAGACGCAGCCCCTTTAAGGCTGATTATAGAGACGCGGCCCCTTTAAGGCGGATTATAGAGCCTGGCGCCTTTAAGGCGGATTATAGAGACGCGGCCCCTTTAAGGCGGATTAGAGCGAAGCGGCCCCTTTAAGGCTGATTAGAGAGACGCGGCCCCTTTAAGGCGGATTAGGAGACGTGGCCCCTTTAAGGCTGGTTAGAGAGACGCGGCCCCTTTAAGGCTGATTATAGAGACGTGGCCCCTTTAAGGCTGATTATAGAGACGCGGCCCCTTTAAGGTTGATTATAGAGACGCGCCTCCTTTAAGTCTGATTATAGAGACGCGGCCCCTTTAATGTGGATTATAGAGACGCGGCCCCTTTAATGCGGATTAGAGAGACGCGGCCCCTTTAAGGCGGATTATAGAGCCGCGGCCCCTTTAAGGCGGATTAGAGCGATGAGGCCCCTTTAAGGCGGATTATAGAGCCGCGGCCCCTTTAAGGCGGATTATAGAGACGCGACCCCTTTAAGGCTGATTATAGAGCCACGGCTGCTTTAATGCTGATTAGAGAGACGCGGCCCCTTTAAGGCTGATTGTAGAGACGCGGCACCTTTAAGGCGGATGATAGAGCCGCGGCCCCTTTAAGGCTGATTAGAGAGACGTGGCCCCTTTAAGGCTGATTATAGAGACGCGGCCCCTTTAAGGCGGATGATAGAGCCGCGGGCCCTTTAAGGCGGATTATAGAGACGCGGCCCCTTTAAGGCGGATTATAGCGACGCGGCCCCTTTAAGGCGGATTATAGAGACGCGGCCCCTTTAAGGCAGATTATAGCGACGCGGCCCCTTTAAGGCGGATTAGAGAGATGCGGCCCCTTTAAGGCGGATTCATAGAGTCATAGAGTCATAGAGTAATACAGCACGGATAGAGGCCCTTCGGCCCATCGTGTCCGCGCCGGCCATCAAGCCCTGTCTAATCTAATCCCATATTCCAGCATTTGGCCCGTAGCCTTGTATGCTATGGCATTTCAAGTGCACATCCAAATGCTTCTTAAATGTTGTGAGGGTTTCTGCCTCCACAACCCTTTCAGGCAGTGAGTTCCAGACTCCAACCACCCTCTGGGTGAAAAAGTTCTTTCTCAAATCCCCTCTAAACCTCCCGCCCTTTACCTTGAATCTATGCCCCCTAGTTATTGACCCCTCTACTAAGGGAAAAAGCTCCTCAGCATCCATCCTATCTATGCCCCTCATAATTTTGTACACCTCAATCATGTCCCCCCTCAGCCTCCTCAGCTCCAAGGAAAACAAACCCAACCTGCCCAGTCTCTCTTCATAGCTGAAGCGCTCCAGCCCTGGTAACATCCTGGTGAACCTCCTCTGCACCCTCTCTAACGCGATCACATCCTTCCTGTAGTGTGGCGACCAGAACTGCACACAATATTCCAGCTGTGGCCTAACCAGTGTTTTATACAGCTCCATCATAACCTCCTTGCTCTTATATTCAATGCCTCGGCTAATGAAGGCAAGTATCCCATATGCCTTTTTTACCACCTTATCCACCTGTTCCGCCGCCTTCAGGGATCTGTGTACTTGCACACCCAGATCCCTCTGACCCTCCGTCTTGCCTAGGGTCTTTCCATTCATTGTGTATTCCTTTGCCTTGTTAGTCCCCCCAAAGTGCATCACCTCGCACTTTTCCGGGTTAAATTCCATTTGCCACTGTTCCGCCCATCTGACCAACCCATCTATATCGTCCTGCAGACTGAGGCTACCCTCCTCGCTATTTACCACCCTACCAATTTTTGTATCATCCGCGAACTTACTGATCATACCCTTTACATTCATATCCAAGTCATTAATGTAGACCACAAACAGCAAGGGACCCAGCACCGATCCCTGTGGTACCCCACTGGCCACAGGCTTCCAGTCACAAAAACAACCTTCGACCATCACCCTCTGCCTCCTGCCACTAAGCCAGTTTTGTATCCAATGTGCCAAGGCACCCTGGATTCCATGGGCTCTTACCTTCTTGACCAGTCTCCTGTGCGGGACTTTATCGAAGGCCTTACTGAAATCCATGTATACCACATCCACTGCGTTACCCTCATCCACACACCTAGTCACCCCCTCAAAAAATTCAATCAAATTAGTCAGACATGATCTTCCCTTGACAAAGCCATGTTGACTATCCCTGATTAATCCTTGCCTCTCCAAGTGGAGACAAATTTTGTCCCTCAGGATTTTTTCCAATAATTTTCCTACCACTGATGTTAGGCTCACTGGCCTGTAGTTCCCCGGTTTTTCCCTACTACCCTTCTTGAATAATGGTACTACATTAGCGGGATTAGAGAGACGCGGCCCCTTTAAGGCGGATTATAGAGCCGTGGCCCCTTCAAGGCGGATTATAGAGACGCGACCCCTTTAAGGCTGATTATAGAGCCGCGGCCGCTTTAAGGCTGATTAGAGAGACGCGGCGCCTTTAAGGCTGATTATAGAGACGCGGCCCCTTTAAGGCGGATGATAGAGCCGCGGCCCCTTTAAGGCTGATTAGAGAGACGCGGCCCCTTTAAGGCTGATTATAGAGACACGGCCCCTTTAAGGCGGATGATAGAGCCGCGGCCCCTTTAAGGCTGATTATAGAGACGCGGCCCCTTTTAGGCGGATTATAGAGACGCGGCCCCTTTAAGGTGGATTAGAGAGACGCGGCCCCTTTAAGGCGGATTAGAGAGACGCGGCCCCTTTAAGGCTGATTAGAGAGACGCGGCCCCTTTAAGGCGGATTAGAGAGACGCGGCCCCTTTAAGGCTGATTAGAGAGACGCGGCCCCTTTAAGGCTGATTAGAGAGACGCGGCCCCTTTAAGGCTGATTAGAGAGACGCGGCCCCTTTAAGGCGTATTAGAGAGACGCGGCCCCTTTAAGGTGGATTAGAGAGACGTGGCCCCTTTAAGGCTGATTAGAGAGACGCGGCCCCTTTAAGGCTGATTAGAGAGACGCGGCCCCTTTAAGGCTGATTATAGAGACTCGGCCCCTTTAAGGCTGATTATAGAGACGCGGCCCCTTTAAGGCTGATTATAGAGACTCGGCCCCTTTAAGTCTGATTATAGAGCCGCGGCCCCTTTAAGGCGGATTAGAGAGACGCGGCCCCGTTAAGGCTGATTAGACCGACGACGCCCCTTTAAGCTGGATTAGAGAGACACGGCCCCTTTAAGGCGGATTAGAGAGACGCGGCCCCTTTAAGGCGGATTAGAGAGACGTGGCCCCTTTAAGGCTGATTAGAGAGACGCGGCCCCTTTAAGGCTGATTATAGAGACGCAACCCCTTTAAGGCTGATTATAGAGACTCGGCCCCTTTAAGGCTGATTATAGAGACGCGGCCCCTTTAAGGCTGATTATAGAGACTCGGCCCCTTTAAGTCTGATTATAGAGACGCGGCCCCTTTAAGGCGGATTAGAGAGACGCGGCCCCGTTAAGGCTGATTAGACCGACGACGCCCCTTTAAGCTGGATTAGAGAGACACGGCCCCTTTAAGGCGGATTAGAGAGACGCGGCCCCTTTAAGGCTGATTAGAGAGACCCGGCCCCTTTAAGGCGGATTAGAGAGACGCGGCCCCTTTAAGGCTGATTAGAGAGCCGCGGCCCCTTTAAGGCGGATTAGAGAGACGCGGCCCCTTTAAGTCTGATTATAGAGACGCGGCCCCTTTAAGGCGGATTATAGAGACGCGGTCCCTTTAAGGCGGATTATTCTTTGCTCTGAAAAAAACTACAACTTCCGGCGGCCGCGGTTCCGCACGTCACTTCCGGTCCTGAGCCGTGAAACTTCCAGGAGAGAAAAGAGTGAGAGAGACAGTCAGTGAGTGTGAAGAGAGTCACAGTGAGTGAGAGGCGGGAGCGGAGACAGACCCGCGGAGCCGACCCATGGAGGAGGTGGACCGGATCCTGATCCGCGCGCTGGCGCAAACCGGCTGGTGAGTCTCCGCCAGACAACACCCGCCCCCCCCCCGCCAGACACCGGACACCTCCCCCCGCCACCCAGACACCGGACACCCCCCCCCCCCCCGCCAGACACCGGACACTTCCCCCCCCAGACACCAGCACCCCCGCCACCCAGACACCGGACACTTCCCCCCCCAGACACCAGCACCCCCGCCACCCAGACACCGGACACTCCCCCCCCCCCCCCCCCCCCCCCCCAGACACCGGACACTCCCACCCCAGACACCCCCCCCCTCCACCCAGACACCGGACACTTCCCCTCTTTCCCCCCCCCCCCCCCCAGACACCAGCACCCCCGCCACCCAGACACCGGACACTTCCCCTCCCCCCCCCCCCCCCCAGACACCGGACACTTCCCCCCCCAGACACCCCCCCCCCTCCACCCAGACACCGGACACTTCCCCTCCCCCCCCCCCCCCCAGACACCGGACACTTCCCCCCTCAGACACCCCCCCCCCCTCCACCCAGACACCGGACACTTCCCCTCCCCCCCCCCCCCCCCAGACACCGGACACTCCCACCCCAGACACCCCCCCCTCCACCCAGACACCGGACACTTCCCCTCCCCCCCCCCCCCCCCAGACACCGGACACTCCCACCCCAGACACCCCCCCCCTCCACCCAGACACCGGACACTTCCCCTCCCCCCCCCCCCCCCCCCCCCAGACACCGGACACTCCCACCCCAGACACCCCCCCCCTCCACCCAGACACCGGACACTTCCCCTCTTTCCCCCCCCCCCCCCCAGACACCGGACACTCCTTTCCCCCCCCCCCCCCCCAGACACCGGACACCTCCCCCCCCAGACACCAGCCCCCCCCCCCCCCGCTCCACACAGACACCGGACACTCCCCCCTCCCCGCAGACACCAGACCCCACCCCCGCAGACACCAGACAACCCCCCCCCCCCCCCCCCAAAGACACCGTACTCCTTCCGCGAGACACCGGACATCCCCCCCAGACCCCAGATAATCTCCCACAGATACCGGACACCCCCCCCCCGCAGACACCAGACAACCCCCACCCCCCCCAAGACACCGGACACTCCCCCCCCCCCCCCCCAGACACCAGCCCCCGCCACGCAGACACCGGACACTTCCCCTCCCCCCCCCCCCCCCCCCCTCCCAGACACCGGACACTCCTTCCCCCCCCCCCCCCCCCCCCAGACACCGGACACTCCCACCCCAGACACCCCCCCCCCCCCCCCGCTCCACACAGACACCGGACACTCCCCCCTCCCCGCAGACACCAGACCCCACCCCCGCAGACACCAGACACCCCCCCCCCCCCCCAAAGACACCGGACACCTTCCGTGAGACACCGGACATCCCCCCCAGACCCCAGATAATCTCCCCCAGATACCGGACACCCCCCCCCCCCCCCAAACAGACACCAGACCTCCCCCTAGACACCCCCCAACAGACACCCCCCCCCCCCCCCTTACTGTCGGGTGCTCCGTGCTGATTGTTCTTTCTTTCCCAGTGAGATCCCTGAGGATGTGGAGAGCGTCCAGCAGTTTTCCACGGAGCTGATTGTGGAGGCGGTGGTTCGCTGCCTGCGGATCATTGACGGCTCCCTCGGGAATGGCCTCAGTCACCTGCTTCCACCGGGAATGTCGGCCAGGTTCCGGATCGGGATGAGCCTGGCGCAGGCCTGCCAGGTAAGTTCAGCTCAGACTCCCAGCACCAGTCACCGAGGGTCATCCTGATTATTGGGCGAGACACGACTCCCGACTCCCTGCACCCCCTCCCCCGACTCCGAGGCCCCTGCATTCCCGCCCCCCTCTCTCCCGACTCCCAGACCCTGCATCCCCTCCCCCCCCCCCCGACTCTCAGACCCCTGCATCTCCTCCATCCCCGCCCCCTCTTTCCCGACCCCCAGACTCCTGCATCCCCTCCCTCCCGACTCCGAGATCCCTGCCCCCTCCCTCCCGACCCCCAGACCCCTGCATCCCCTCCCCCTCTCTCCCGACTCCCAGACTCCTGCATCCCCTCCCTCACGACTCCAGGCGCCCGGAACCCCTGCTCCAAACCCCCTCAAGATCCCCCCTCTCCTGGTGCCTGGCCCCCCTCTCCCGGGGACCTCCTGCTACTGGTGACTAAACCTGCCCCCCACAGACCCTACCCCCCCCCCCCCCCCCCCCGGCTCATGGTCCCAGTTGTCTTTGCTGTGGGGCTGCTGCCGGCCAATGTGGAATTGAGTAAAATGATCATCACTTGCTGCTGCGGCTGGATAATTACCGTCTGCTTGGGTTCAGGACCTGGGATACGAAGGAGAGATCGGCTACCAGACCTTCCTGTACAGTAACGAGCCCGAGATCCGACGGCTCCTCATGTTCCTGGTGGAGAAGCTACCTCGAGACAGTGTCGACTCAGCGCACCAGCCCGCAGGTTTGGTTTAGGAGTCGAATGCATTGCCGGATTGTGTGGGATTTGGGTTTGTTCATTCTCCTGGGTCAGTTTAGAACGTTTATTGGCAAGATGCCTACAGTTTGAACACATTTGAGTGACTTGTTGAGGCCCCCCTCTCTCGGGGGGAATGGTGTCTGGCAGCACAGATGGTCAGCAGGGAATCGGAGAAATACGGAAGGATTCGACTGGAAAGGGTCTGTTAATGTTTGGACACAGTAAGGGGAGGTTTCCCCACAGCGATGTTCTTGGAGCAATGCATTGGGAAATTGCACGCCTCCCCCTCGGCAGTTTCTCTCCGTTAACCGCAGGCTGGGAGTGTGCGATTTTGTGATGTGTGCAAGTGGAAAGGGTGCGTTAATGGGCAGCACGCATTCCTCCCTAAATGATGTACTCGTAGCGGGAGGAGGGGCTTTGGGACAGGTTTGGAAACGGTGGGAAGGAAAATGAGTTTTTTTTTTGGGCTGCTACGGGTTGGGTGAAAGAGCAGGCGGGAGATAATTGGCTGCAAGCACTATATCACTTTATTTCATTAACCTGCCCGTGATCCTGTGACAGGGAAATCCGTGGTGCTGCAGCGCGCTATTGCTTCCAAGATCAAACAGCAACTAGCCATACCGTGGGTGCCAGCCTCTCTCCGGACTCCATCCCTCCTTCGGCTGCAGGTTGGTTTTCTGACTTTAGTCCGCAGTTGTGCTCTGGCTCAATGTGTTGATCGTGTAGCGTCTCGGTGTAACCTTTCCGAAAACGTTTGATATATTCGGTCCTACATGCGCAGGGTTTAATGCAGTCACGGGAGGCCATTGGGCCCATGTTTGTGCCAGCTCTTTGCTAGACCAATCCCACCGCCCTGCTCTCTCGCTCTCTCTCTCTCTCACTCTCTCTCTCTCTCAGTTCAGTTCAGTTCAGTTCAGTTCAAATGCTTTATTGGCATGAAAGTTTACAGAGAACCATATTGCCAAAGCTTACATAGCAAAAAGGTACAGTTTTCCAACATTCTGTAGGTGTCAATCGATTTGACATTTGTTGGGTACATACAATATTACTTTTAAACAATATTAATTTTAAACAGTCTTTCTACTTCATTTGGTACGTTCAATATTAATTTTAAACAGTCTTAATTTTAAACAGTCCTCAGGTTGTGACATGTTGTTACATATTTGGCCCCAAGGTATGGTCTGTCTCCTTCTCCTAGGACTAATCTCAATTTTGACAGATCATCCAATTCCTTGAAATCTGGGGTTGTTTGGCTTAGCTTGTTGAATAATATGTTTCTTGATGTGTTGAATTTTTCGCATTTTAGGAGGAAATGCATTTCTGTTTCAACCTCGCCAGCCAGACATTGATCGCATATTCTATTCTCTCTAGGCTGCCAGGATTTCTTGTATCTGCCTTTTTCAATTTCCAGTTGGTGGTCGCTTAGTCTGTACCTGGTGAGGGTCTGTCTCTGTTTTGTGTCTCTGATGGTCGTGAGGTAGTCTGCCAGTTTATATTCTCTTTTTAGGGCCCGGTAACATTCTAATCTGCTTTGGCTTTCGGTTATTTTGTTCCAATGTTCCAGGTAGGTTTCTTTGCATTTTTTAATGATTTGGTTCACTCGGATTGGTGTTTGGACGGCTGTGTTGGTCTGGGGCTGGTCAGGGTCCGGCTGAGTACTTAGTTTCAGTAGCAGCTGACTCAGGGGACTCTTTTCTGGGTTTAGCTCTTGGGTCTGAAAGGCTTTGAAATGAAGGGTGTCTGGGGAGCTAGATTTGAGGTGATTTAGGAAGTTTAGTGCTCGTTTTTGGATGTTTATTATCAGTGGGTATCTGCCTAGTTCGGCTCTGCATGCATTTGTTGGCGTTTTCCTTTGGGTGCGAAGGATGCTTCGGCAGAATTCTGCATGTAGGGCTCTCTCTCTCTCTCTCTCTCTCTCTCTCTCTCTCTCTCTCTCTCTCACGGTAAGCATTCCATGCTCCAACAACTCTCTGAAGAAATGTCTCCTAATCTCTTTCCTCACTCTATTAATGACAACAGTTTTTAAATTGGTGACTCCTCATCACTGACTCCACAACCAGAGGTAAGAGTCTTTCCCTAATAATTTTACCAACCTCCATGTAATCGCCTCTAATGTTTTTACATTTCCCCACACTGTTTGCCAAGCCCCCCACGTTTATGTTGTCAGCAGATTTCGATATCACACTCCCTAAACCCAAATTCAAAACATTGAAATCTACAGAGAGCAGAGTTGGCCCCAGCTCTGACCCTTAAATACACCACTTCAAACCCTTCTCCAATACAAACACCGTTCCCCCTCCAGCACCAGTAACCCACACATTTCTGAACTCTCACTCATTTTATCTCCAATTACTCTAAGAATTTGTTGTTTGCCTAACTGGACTGTAGTTACCCAATTTCCTCTTCTCTCCCTTCATAAAGCTGGAATCCTCCACGCTGCCACACATTTGCTTATCGAAGTACGATTGTGGTCTGAGCCTCTGCTTTTTTTCGGCAGTCCCTCGGAACCGAGGATGACTTGCTTCCACACTAACAATGAGTTCTCAGGTGACTGATGAGTCCAATGCGGGACCTACAGTCTCTGTCACAGGTGGGGCAGACGGTGGTTGAAGGGGGCGGGTGGGTGGGGTGCTTGGGTTGACGTGCGCCCCTTGTGCTGCCTGCGCTTGGCTTCCGCTTGCTCCCGGCGAAGAGACTCGAGGTGTTCGGCGCCTTCCCGGATGCTTCTCCTCCACTTTGTGCGGTCTTGGGCCAGGGATTCCCAGGTGTCGGTGGGGATGTTGCACTTTTTCAAGGAGGCTTTGAGGGTGTCCTTGAAGCGTTTCCTCTGCCCATCTGGGGCTCTCTTGCCGTGTCGGAGCTCCGAGTAGAGCGCTTGTTTTGGGAGCCTCGTATCGGGCATGCGGACAATGTGACCCATCCATCGGAGCTGATCGAGCATGGTCAGAGCTTCGATGCTGGGGATGTTGGCCTGAGCGAGAACACTGACGTTGGTGCACCTGTCCTGCCAATGGATTTGCAGGATCTTGCGGAGGCAGCGTTGGTGGGACCTCTCCAGTGCTTTGAGGTGCCTGCTGTACATGGTCCATGTCTCTGAGGCATACAGCAGGGCGGGTATCACTGCTGCTCTGTAGACCATGAGCTTAGTGCCGGCTTTCTGGCCTGCTCCTCTCTGACTCACCTGAACTGTTTTTATTGCTATCCAATCAGGGACCATTCACTCTGCACCCAAAGACACCAGTCACCAAACGTACCAGAAGAAACAGTCCATAATATCGAGCGTTGTCAAACTCCTTTTGCTTCTGTTGCAGAGCTCTCGTCTGATGCACAAGTTCCGCAGTCAGCCTCTCAGTTTACCTGAAAACTATTCCACTGTAAAGAAAATTCCGAAAGGTGGCGTATGTTCATCACGGCCAGTTTGGTGAAGTTTAGATTCCTCTTTTAGCACTGCACGGTAGTGGGCAGTTTATGGGGTGTGGTTTATATATTGGGGCAGTTTATGGGGTGTGGTTTATATATTGGGGCAGTTTATGGGGTGTGGTTTATATATTGGGGCAGTTTATGGGGTGCGGTTTATATATTGGGGCAGTTTATGGGGTGCAGTTTATATATTGGGGCAGTTTATGGGGTGCAGTTTATATATTGGGGCAGTTTATGGGGCGCGGTTTCTATATTGGGGCAGTTTATGGGGCACGGTTTCTATATTGGGGCAGTTTATGGGGTGCAGTTTATATATTGGGGCAGTTTATGGGGTGCAGTTTATATATGGGGCAGTTTATGGGGCGCGGTTTCTATATGGGGGCAGTTTATGGGGCGCGGTTTATATATTGGGGCAGTTTATGGGGCGCGGTTTATATATTGGGGCAGTTTATGGGGCGCGGTTTATATATTGGGGCAGTTTATGGGGTGCAGTTTATATATTGGGGCAGTTTATGGGGCGCGGTTTATATATTGGGGCAGTTTATGGGGTGCGGTTTATATATTGGGGCAGTTTATGGGGCGCGGTTTATATGGGGCAGTTTATGGGGCGCGGTTTCTATATTGGGGCAGTTTATGGGGCGCGGTTTCTATATTGGGGCAGTTTATGGGGCACGGTTTCTATATTGGGGCAGTTTATGGGGTGCAGTTTATATATTGGGGCAGTTTATGGGGTGCAGTTTATATATGGGGCAGTTTATGGGGCGCGGTTTCTATATTGGGGCAGTTTATGGGGTGCGGTTTATATATGGGGGCAGTTTATGGGGCGCGGTTTATATATTGGGGCAGTTTATGGGGCGCGGTTTATATATTGGGGCAGTTTATGGGGCGCGGTTTATATATTGGGGCAGTTTATGGGGTGCAGTTTATATATTGGGGCAGTTTATGGGGCGCGGTTTATATATTGGGGCAGTTTATGGGGTGCGGTTTATATATTGGGGCAGTTTATGGGGCGCGGTTTATATGGGGCAGTTTATGGGGTGCGGTTTATATATTGGGGCAGTTTATGGGGCGCGGTTTATATATTGGGGCAGTTTATGGGGCGCGGTTTATATATTGGGGCAGTTTATGGGGTGCGGTTTATATATTGGGGCAGTTTATGGGGCGCGGTTTATATGGGGCAGTTTATGGGGTGCGGTTTATATATTGGGGCAGTTTATGGGGCGCAGTTTATGGGGCGCGGTTTATATGGGGCAGTTTATGGGGTGCGGTTTATATATTGGGGCAGTTTATGGGGCGCGGTTTATATATTGGGGCAGTTTATGGGGCGTGGTTTATATATTGGGGCAGTTTATGGGGCGCGGTTTATATATGGGGGCAGTTTATGGGGTGCGGTTTATATATTGGGTTTATGGGGCGCGGTTTATTTATGGGGGCAGTTTATGGGGTGCGGTTTATATATTGGGGCAGTTTATAGGGTGCGGTTTATATCTGGGGCAGTTTATGGGGTGCAGTTTATATACGGGGCAGTTTATGGGATGCAGTTTTTTATTGGGGCGGTTTATATATTGGGGCAGTTTATGGGGTGTGGTTTATATAGGGGGGGCGGTTTATATATGGGGGCAGTTTATGGGGCGCGGTTTATTTATGGGGTGCGGTTTATATATAGGGGCAGTTTATGGGGCGCGGTTTATATATGGGGGCAGTTTATGGGGTGTGGTTTATATGGGCAGTTTATAGGGTGCGGTTTATTTATGGGGTGTGGTTTATATATGGGGGGCGGTTTATATATGGGGGCAGTTTATAGGGTGCGGTTTATATATGGGGCAGTTTATAGGGTGCGGTTTATTTATGGGGTGTGGTTTATATAGGGCAGTTTATGGGGTGTGGTTTATATATGGGGGGCGGTTTATATATGGGGCAGTTTATAGGGTGCGGTTTATATATGGGGGCGGTTTATGGGGCGCGGTTTATTTATGGGGTGTGGTTTATATATGGGGAAGTTTATAGGGTGCGGTTTATATATGGGGGCGGTTTATGGGGCGCGGTTTATTTATGGGGCGCGGTTTATTTATGGGGTGTGGTTTATATATGGGGGGCGGTTTATATATGGGGGGCGGTTTATGGGGTGCGGTTTATATATGGGAGGCGGTTTATATTCACTATCTCCTGTGGTGTTTGCATATATTAGGAATGATTTGTAGCTTTATCTTGGGTTCATACCTAAGCTGCAGAATTTTCCCGGGTCGTGTGCCAGTTGCCACTGTCTACTCCTAATGTGCTCCTGGGTCCAGGGCAGGGTGAGCAGCATTCCTGGCAGAGCGGAGACTTGCCCTGGTTGGGGGAGCCCGTGTCACTGAGATTTCGCCTACTCTCAGTGCTGCCATTAACTGCATGTTGCAGCTGTGATTGTGTGATGTGCTGTTAATTGTTTCATCTCCCCATCAAATTCTCTGAGCTGACGGCAGATTGCATTTGTCTCTTATTCTGTAGAAGTGAAGGAGTATTACGATCTGTACCTCCCGTCCGTCACTGCCCAGCCCTGCCACCACTCCTTCATTGCTGCGTCCCTGCTGGAGCGGTCTGTGTCTGACCTGAGTGCTGTTCAGGAGTGGGAGGTGGAGTGGAACAGCCAGGGCCTGGTGTCTCGCCTTTCTCCAGAGGTATGTGTCCACCGCTCGTCAGGCTAGCTGGAAATTCCGGACAAGTGTAGGCGTTTCACCCTTCAAAACATCTCCATTGAATTTTGTTGTAAAGAGTGGGCGGGAGGGAGTTGGAGTCGGATGAAGTCGAGTTGAGCATCAGGAAACGCGTTGTCTGGGTTTGCGGCCTGAGTGGCGTACGAACAATGACGGACCGGTAAAGACCCTCTGGTCCATCCAGCCTGTCTCGCACGATTGCGATACCTTGTGTAACACAACATATACACGCCCCACCCGAAACCATGTGATCTGGGAGAGGCAACATTTTTGTTTTAAAAACCCCAGGCCAATTTGGGAGAAAAAATATCTGGGAAATTCCCCTCCGACCCATCTAGGCGATGGAAACTAGTCCAGGAGATCGATCGTTCTGGCCCTGAATTCCCTGCAGTGCCCACCTTCTGTAAGAGGTCATCACCCCAGCCAGAAACAGGTCCAACTCTCGCTTGAAGGAATTCAGTGAATCCGTGTCCACCACACGAGCAGACAGCCTGTTCCAGAGGCCCACTATTCTCTAGGGAAAGAATCACCTGACATCTAACCTAGATCTGGCCTAGCACAACTTAAAATTGTGACCCCTAGTCCTTCCTAACCTAATTTAATTGGATCAACCGTTGCCTCGAAGACAGTCTATTCCCTTCATTATCTTATCAATCAGATCACCTAAGTCTGTGCTTCTCTGAAGTGTAGAGTCCCAACTCTTAGCCTATCTTGATAACTGAGGCTTGATACTGGGAATTAGTCTAGTGGCCATCCTCTGCACCCTCTCCAAAGCCTCAATATCACCCACCATGTGAGGAGATCAAAACTGGACACAGTATTCGAAGTGAGGTCCGACCAAGGCCTTGTACAAGTAGTATGACTCGTCTTCTAATCAATTGTCCTATAGATGCACCCCAACACCCTGTTCGCTCTAGGTATTGCTTCAGATCATTGCTCTTGTGTCTGTCGAGATGTATGCACTAGAACACCCAGATCTCTCTCTCCGCCTTCTTTAATGCTGGTTCCACTTCACATCAGGCTTTTACCGTTTACCACAACATTAAAGGTAAAGGAGCTGGAGTCGGCCATACAGCCCCTGGAGCCTGCTCCGCCATTCAATAAGATCATGGCTGATCATCAACATAGAAACATAGAAGATAGGAGCAGGAGTCGGCCGTACGGCCCCTGGAGCCTGCTCCGCCATTCAATAAGATCATCGACCTCAACTCCACTTTCCCGCCCGATCTCCATATCCCTCGATTCCCCTAGAGTCCAGAAATCTCTCGATCTCGGCCTTGAATAGACTCAACGACTGAGCCTCCATGGCCCTCTGGGGCAGAGAATTCCAAAGATTCACCGCCCTCTGAGTGAAGAAATTCCTCCTCATCTCAGTCCTCAATGGCCGACCCCTTATCCTGAGACTGTGACCCCTGGTTCTAGACTCTCTAGCCAGGGGGGAAACAGCCTCTCAGCATCTACCCTGTCAATCCCCCTCAGAATCTTTTATCTTTCAATGAGATCACCTCTCATTCTTCTAAACTCCAGAGAGTATCGGCCCAATCTACACAATCTCTCCTCATAGGACAGCCCTCTCATCCCAGGGATCAATCTCGTGAACCTTCGTTGCACCGCCTCCAAGGCAAGTATATCCTTCCTCCGATAAGGAGACCAGGACTGTGCCCAGTACTCCAGGTGTGGTCTCACCAAGGTCCTGTACAATTGTAGCAAGACTTCCTCACTCTTATACTCCAATCCCCTTGCAATAAAGGCCAACGTGCCATTCACCTTCCTTATTGTTTGCTGTACCTGCATGTTCGCTTTCTGTGTTTCTTGCACGAGGACACACACATCTCTCTGAACACCAACATTTGAAAGTTTCTAACCATTTTAAAAAATATTCTGTTTTTCTATTCTTCCTACCAAAGTGAATAACCTCACATTTCCCTACATTATACTCCATCTGCCACCTTCCTACCCCCTCACTTAGTCTATCTAAGATTGTGTTGGATCTGAACCAGTATTATTCATGTAACAGGTGGTGACGAACAGCACCTCCGCAGTCTGCTCCTTCATTGCTTCAATCTCCTCTCCCACTCCGTCTGCCTCCAATGTTGCTTTACTTTCTCTCTAACTTGGGGTACAGTTTCCCTCGCAGCTCTACCCTGGTATTATTTAGCCACTATGGGTTGTTCCTGCATGCAGACTCTCCCTTGTTTCAAAATCTTTTTGCTTTCCCTTTTCAGGAATATAAAGCGAGAAAAGGCCAGAGGCTGCAGAGACGGATTCGGGAGCATTTACAGCGGTGCGCTCAGCACAGCTCCGGGGCACACAGCTCGCAGCCCACGGCCTCTGACCTGACACAGATACTTCAATCCTACAGCACTGGAGCAGCAGACACTGTCACCAAAGGGTCCCGCTTCACACGTACCGAGAAATTCACCTTCACACAGGTAGGAATAGGATTCACTCAAAGCTTACTGCACTGCGCGGGGCACTGGGGGGGTGCGCGTGCACGGGGCACTGGGGGGGGTGCGCGTGCGCGGGGCACTGGGGGGGGGTGCGCGTGCGCGGGGCACTGGGGGGGGTGCGCGGGGCACTGGGGGGGTGCGCGTGCACGGGGCACTGGGGGGGGTGCGCGGGGCACTGGGGGGGGGTGCGCGTGGGCGGGGCACTGGGGGGGGTGCGCGTGCGCGGGGCACTGGGGGGGGTGCGCGTGCGCGGGGCACTGGGGGGGGTGCGCGTGCGCGGGGCACTGGGGGGGGTGCGCGTGCGCGGGGGCACTGGGGGGGGGGGTGCGCGTGGGGCGGGGCACTGGGGGGGGGGTGCGCGTGGGCGGGGCACTGGGGGGGGTGCGCGTGGGCGGGGCACTGGGGGTGCGCGTGCGCGGGGCACTGGGGGGGGTGCGCGTGCGCGGGGCACTGGGGGGGGTGCGCGTGCGCGGGGCACTGGGGGGGGTGCGCGTGCGCGGGGCACTGGGGGGGGTGCGCGTGGCGCGGGGGCACTGGGGGGGGTGCGCGGGGGCACTGGGGGGGTGCGCGTGCGCGGGGCACTGGGGGGGGTGCGCGGGGGCAATCGGGGGGGGGTGCGCAGGCGTGGCGCGGAGCACTGCCGGGGGGGGTGCGCTGTGCGCGGGGCAACTGGGGGGGGGGTGCGCGGGGCACTGGGGGGGGAGTGGGTGCGTGAGTGGGGGGGGTCTGCGCGCGGGTGATCACTAGATTTTCTGCAACGACCTAGTAGGTTCTGGTTCAGAGATTCGGCATCAAACCTGCAGTCAGTGACCTGATATCACACCCTGACACCTCTGCGGTGTGTAGACCCTATGCTGCTCTGACCATCAGCTGTCCCTCACTGATTTTTATAGAATAATTGCTGCCTGTCCCGCGAGGCAGGAAGGGAGAATTGTCGATCACTCGACCAGGGCCCGCTCTGGAGCTGGCGGGTTGGAACAGCTGGCCTGCACTCACTTTGTCCTCTGTTTGTTTTTTCACAGGAGGCTGAGCAGATCGTCCGTCAGATGGAGGTCGCTGGCAGCACATTGTCGTCCGCACGGGAATCTGAAGAGGTAAGCGGCAGTAAACTGCAGTTTGTGCCAGTACAAGCCAGTGCACCTCTGATCATGCTGTGCGAGTGCCTGAATCTAATAAACCCTCCTCCCCAATCTAATCAAATGTCCCAGACTTCAGGAGGACAGAGACAGTCTGGTGAAATGTGCAGACACATGGCAGAGAAGTGTGAAGTAATTCATTTTGATCAGAAGAATGAGGAGAGGCAATATAAACAAAATGATATAATTTTAAAGGGGAGCAGGAACAGAGACACCGGGGGGGCGGGGTGTACGTACACAAATCATTGGTGACAGGACAAGTTAAGAAACTGTTAAGCATCTGGGACCCTGGTCCTTTATTAATAGAGGCATAGAGTACACAGGCCAGGAAGTTACTGCGAAACCTTAAAACACTGGTCCGGCCTCGGCTGGAGTATTGTGTCCAATTCTGGGCCCCGCACTTTAGGAAGGATGTCAAGGCCTTGGAGAGGGTGCAGAGGAGATTGACCAGAATGGTACCAGGGATGAGGGGCTTCAGTGATGTGGAGAGACTGGAGAAGCTGGGGTTGTTCTCCTTAGAGCAGAGAAGGTTAGGGGAGATTGACCAGAATGGTCCCAGGGATGAGGGACTTCAGTGACGTGGAGAGACTGGAGAAGC
>NW_028225185.1:24625775-24644791 GCF_052327205.1 Somniosus microcephalus | reverse complement strand
GGCTCTCTCACTGAAGCAAGGCAGTCAACTGTGAGCAAGAGACTGCGACATTACCCTTCAAAACCCACAGGTGGAACGGAGAGAAATGAACTCACAAGCTGCTTGTACACGGCCTCCTTTTTCTTTGCCTCTTCAGCAGACTGCCTAATCTTCTCGTGAATACCTTTAATCTCCACAAGTTTCCGTGAGGATTCCAGCTGTTGGGTGAAAGGAATGATTTCGGAGCAAAGGTAAATATGAAGATATTCACTGCAAGGCGGCGGCCAGCGAGCACAAAGCGCTTCATTCTAAGGAGTCGTGTACATGTAAATCCCACTTGTACACGAGCAACCGAGGTGTCGGCTGCATTTCGAAGGCTCTCCTGCTGCGGCCCATCCGCCGGCGCAGGGCCGGGTTCATTTCCCAGTTACAGGCCACGATCTGTAAAGTTACCTCGTGATTGTCGACGACCTCTTTCAGCCGGCGATGCTCCTCAATGAGGGGGACTCGATGCTTCTCCCACTGATTAGCCAGGTTTACGATTCGCTGAGCGCTGCTTTCTATAACTCCCTGATGAAAAACAGCAACAGCTTAAGGGAGTTCCTAGCCGTCCTTGCTATCCACTGGTTACTCTTTAATACACCAAGTTTTACGGCAAATACGTTTTCCGCCACAGACCAAGAGTGGATTATTCTCCGCATCATCTATAATCTATACCACACATCAAATATTCACAGGCAGCGCTACAGAGATAATGAAAAACTACTTCCACTCATTCTAACAAACGCACGAAGAATGTGAAGAGTATCACAAGTCTGAATGATTCACCGTGGGGTCAGATGGTCGTGGGTTCAAGCACCACTACATGACGCGAGACCCTAGTGGCTGACACTCAGGGGCGGGTACCGAGGGAGCGCCGCACTGCCGGAGGGGGGCGGGGTACCGAGGGGAGCGCCGCACTGCCGGAGGGGGGCGGGTACCGAGGGAGCGCCGCACTGCCGGAGGGGGGCGGTACCGAGGGAGCGCCGCACTGCCGGAGGGGGCGGGTACCGAGGGAGCGCCGCACTGCCGGAGGGGGCGGTACCGAGGGAGCGCCGCACTGCCGGAGGGGGGCGGTACCGAGGGGAGCGCCGCACTGCCGGAGGGGGCGGGTACCGAGGGGGCGCTCACCTGTCTCCTTTCTCAGTTGGACATAAAGTCAGGAGCCCAATCACCGGCACAGTACCGGGGCCGTGCTGAGGGAGCGCCGCATTGTCGGAGCGGCAGTGTTGAGGGAGCGCGGCAGTGTTGAGGGAGCGCTGCGCTGTCGGAGGGGCAGTGCTGAGTCCGGTCCAACAGCCATTCCTCAAATACCACTCTTTCCCTTAAGTGCATCCTTCCACTCCTTGTTTCAGCTCCCAGCATGCAATATTTCACGTCTCCATATTAAATTGCATCTGCCACCTGTCTGCCCATCTCACTAACCCGACACTCCAACCATCTCACTAACCCGATGCTCTAAATCTAATCTGATGCTCTTGGTCTTTCACAGTCCACCTGTTGGCCAATTTTATCAGCTTATATTAATTTACTGCTCCTGATGCACAGTCCAAATCATCTGTATGTCTGGAGAATGAAAGCGGCACAAGCACTGACCCCTGGGGGGGTCAAGCTGCTCCAGTCCCAGCACTGACCCCTGGGGGGGGGGGGGGGGGGGGGGTCACGCTCCTCCAGTCCCCAGCACCGACCCCTGGGGGGGGGGGGGGTCACGCTCCTCCAGTCCCCAGCACTGACCCCTGGGGGGTCACGCTCCTCCGGTCCCCAGCACCGACCCTGGGGGGGGGGGGGGGGGGGGGGGTCACGCTCCTCCAGTCCCCAGCACTGACCCCTGGGGGGGCACGCTCCTCCAGTCCCCAGCACTGACCCCTGGGGGGTCACGCTCCTCCAGTCCCCAGCACTGACCCCTGGGGGGTCACGCTCCTCCAGTCCCCAGCACTGACCCCTGGGGGGTCACGCTCCTCCAGTCCCCAGCACTGACCCCTGGGGGGTCACGCTCCTCCAGTCCCCAGCACTGACCCCTGGGGGGTCACGCTCCTCCAGTCCCCAGCACTGACCCCTGGGGGGTCACGCTCCTCCAGTCCCCAGCACTGACCCCTGGGGGGTCACGCTCCTCCAGTCCCCAGCACTGACCCCTTGGGGGGTCACGCTCCTCCAGTCCCCAGCACTGACCCCTGGGGGGTCACGCTCCTCCAGTCCCCAGCACTGACCCCTGGGGGGTCACGCTCCTCCAGTCCCCAGCACTGACCCCTGGGGGGTCACGCTCCTCCAGTCCCCAGCACTGACCCCTGGGGGGTCACGCTCCTCCAGTCCCCAGCACTGACCCCTGGGGGGTCACGCTCCAGCAACACCCATTAACTACCGCATGGTTTCCCGTCCAGCCAGCTATGTATCGAGCTGCTCTGTTGCTGCTCACATCAAACGCCTGGTCAGTGATGCAGAAAGACAGATGTACTGAAAATACAAGCAGATCAATGAGAGAGAGCAGGGCTGATACTACCCAATGGTCTTATTGTGGCCCTCGCACAACAATCGCAACCCCTGCAAATATTGCTTCCACGGCTCATGTAAAAGCTCACCTGTAATTTCACCAAGTTATTCTCCGCGTCTGGAAGCAGCTCCAACGTCCTCCTTTTAACTTGAATCAGCTCTTCCTTCTCCGTAATCGTCAACTCCGCAAGCCCAACCTCCCCTCCGACCTTCAATAAACAACCACAATACGTCAGTGTAACACTGTACACCCCGCTGACCCCACACCCCCCCATGACTAATACACCATCCACTGTACACCCTCGCTGACCCATACACGATCCCGATACACCCCCCGACCCCACACCACCCCTGACCCCACACCACCCCTGCTGACCCCACACCACCCCTGCTGACCCCACACCACCCCTATACACTCCCACATTGACCTATAGGTCCATAACCTGACCACTGCCTGCTGGTACGGATCCACAACCTGACCACTGCCTGCTGGTACAGATTCTGATCCTACTGGGAGAGATGCACATTTCACCGTGGATTTCCACTTAAATCATGTGCCACTACCTGAGTGATGTTGACCATCGAATGCTTCACGTCCTCGGTCACCTCCTCAAATCTCACGGTTAACTGGTCCAGCTGTTGCTGAAATGACCTCACTTCTTGTTCCTGCTGAGCTTGAATATCCTGCAAACAATGCAAAGAATGTTACATTAACCATCCATTTTATCCCGCTTTGAATGTACGGTAACCTCCATGTAGATAGGAACAGGAGGAGGCCGTTCAGCCCCTCGAGCCTGTTACATTAGGAACAGGAGGAGACCATTCAGCCCCTCGAGCCTGTTACATTAGGAACAGGAGGAGACCATTCAGCCCCTCGAGCCTGTTACATTAGGAACAGAAGGAGGCCGTTCAGCCCCTCGAGCCTGTTACATTAGGAACAGGAGGAGGCCGTTCAGCCCCTCGAGCCTGTTACATTAGGAACAGGAGGAGGCCGTTCAGCCCCTCGAGCCTGTTACATTAGGAACAGGAGGAGGCCGTTCAGCCCCCTCGAGCCTGTTACATTAGGAACAGGAGGAGGCCGTTCAGCCCCCTCGAGCCTGTTACATTAGGAACAGGAGGAGGCCGTTCAGCCCCCTCGAGCCTGTTACATTAGGAACAGGAGGAGGCCGTTCAGCCCCTCGAGCCTGTTACATTAGGAACAGGAGGAGGCCGTTCAGCCCCTCGAGCCTGTTACATTAGGAACAGGAGGAGGCCGTTCAGCCCCTCGAGCCTGTTACATTAGGAACAGGAGGAGGCCGTTCAGCCCCTCGAGCCTGTTACATTAGGAACAGGAGGAGGCCGTTCAGCCCCTCGAGCCTGTTACATTAGGAACAGGAGGAGGCCGTTCAGCCCCTCGAGCCTGTTACACAGGAACAGGAGGAGGCCGTTCAGCCCCTCGAGCCTGTTACACAGGAACAGGAGGAGGCCGTTCAGCCCCTCGAGCCTGTTACACAGGAACAGGAGGAGGCCGTTCAGCCCCTCGAGCCTGTTACACAGGAACAGGAGGAGGCCATTCAGCCCCTCGAGCCTGTTACATTAGGAACAGGAGGAGGCCGTTCAGCCCCTCGAGCCTGTTACACAGGAACAGGAGGAGGCCATTCAGCCCCCTCGAGCCTGTTACATTAGGAACAGGAGGAGGCCGTTCAGCCCCTCGAGCCTGTTACATTAGGAACAGGAGGAGGCCGTTCAGCCCATCGAGCCTGTTACACAGGAACAGGAGGAGGCCGTTCAGCCCCTCGAGCCTGTTACACAGGAACAGGAGGAGGCCGTTCAGCCCCTCGAGCCTGTTACATTAGGAACAGGAGGAGGCCATTCAGCCCCTCGAGCCTGTTACATTAGGAACAGGAGGAGGCCGTTCAGCCCCTCGAGCCTGTTACATTAGGAACAGGAGGAGGCCGTTCAGCCCCTCGAGCCTGTTACATTAGAAACAGGAGGAGGCCGTTCAGCCCCCTCGAGCCTGTTACATTAGGAACAGGAGGAGGCCGTTCAGCCCGCTCCAACATTCAATTAGAAAACGGCTGATCTGTACCTCATCGCCATTTGCTCCATATCCCTCGATACCCTTACCTAACAAAAATAAATCAAAAGACGAAACACTGCGGATATTGGAAATCTGGAATATAAAAAGTAAATGCTGGAAATACTCAGCTGGCCAGTGCAGCATCCATCAAACTCAGGTCTTGAAAATTTCCAATTGACCCGCAGCATCCAGTCTTACGGGAGTGTGTTCCGGATTTGGAAGAGGAAAAGTGCTTCCTGATTTCACTCCTGAACAGCCTCGCTCTAATGTTAAGGTTATTCCTGCCCCGGGTTATCCCACCAGAGGAGTGAATCGAATTGGCTGAAGACTAGCTTGTGGTGGTGGGGATCTCAGGAGGCCGATATGGATCATCCACACAGCACTTCTGGCTGAAGATGATTGCAAACCCTTCAGCCTTGTCTTTTGCACTCACGTGCTGGGCTCCACCATCATTGAGGATGGGCATATTCATGGAGCCTCCTCCTCCCGTTAGTTGTTTAATGGTCCACCACCATTCACTACTGGATGTGGCAGGTTGGCAGAGCTTTGATCTGATCCGTTGATTGTGGGATCGCTTAGCCCTGTCTATAGCATGTTGCTTCCGCTGTTTAGCATGTAGTCCTGTGTCGCAGCTTCCCCAGGTTGGCACCGCATTTTTAGGTACGCCTGGTGCTGCTCCCGGCATGCTCTTCAACACTCCTTATTGAACCAGGGTTGGTCCCCTGGCTTGATGGTAATGGTAGAGTGAGGGATATGCCAGGCCATGAGGTTACAGATTGTGGTGGAATACAATTCTGCTGCTGCTGATGGCCCACAGCGCCTCATGGATGCCCAATTTTGAGCTGCTAAATCTGTTCTGAATCTATCCCATTTAGCACGGTGGTAGTGCCACACAACACAACGGAGGGTATCCTCAGTGTGAAGACAGGACTTCGTTTCCACAATGACTGTGCGCTGGTCACTGCTACCAATGCTGTCATGGATAGATGCATCTGAGACATGTACACTGGTGAGGACGAGGTCAAGTAGGTTTTTCCCTCATGTTGGTTCTCTCACCACCTGTCGCAGGCCCAGGACTCGGCCAACTCAGTCAGTAGTGGTGCTACCGAGCCACTCTTAGTGTCCTCTGGTTACCGACCCTCCTGCCACTGGAAACAGTTTCTCCTTATTTACTCCATCAAAACCCTTCATGATTTTGAAGACCTCTATTAAATCTCCTCTTAACCTTCTCTGCTCTAAGGAGAACAACCCCAGCTTCTCCAGTCCCTCCACATCACTGAAGTCCCTCATCCCTGGTACCATTCTGGTCAATCTCCCCTTAACCTTCTCTGCTCTAAGGAGAACAACCCCAGCTTCTCCAGTCTCTCCACATCACTGAAGCCCCTCATCCCTGGTACCATTCTGGTCAATCTCCCCTTAACCTTCTCTGCTCCAAGGAGAACAATCCCAGCTTCTCCAGTCTCTCCACATCACTGAAGTCCCTCATCCCTGGTACCATTCTGGTCAATCTCCCCTTAACCTTCTCTGCTCTAAGGAGAACAACCCCAGCTTCTCCAGTCTCTCCACATCACTGAAGTCCCTCATCCCTGGTACCATTCTGGTCAATCTCCCCTTAACCTTCTCTGCTCTAAGGAGAACAATCCCAGCTTCTCCAGTCTCTCCACATCACTGAAGCCCCTCATCCCTGGTACCATTCTGGTCAATCTCCCCTTAACCTTCTCTGCTCTAAGGAGAACAACCCCAGCTTCTCCAGTCTCTCCACATCACTGAAGCCCCTCATCCCTGGTACCATTCTGGTCAATCTCCCCTTAACCTTCTCTGCTCTAAGGAGAACAATCCCAGCTTCTCCAGTCTCTCCACGTCACTGAAGTCCCTCATCCCCGGCACCATTCTGGTCAATCTCCTCTGCACCCTCTCCAAGGCCTTGACATCCTTCCTAAAGTGCGGGGCCCAGAATTGGACACAATACTCCAGCCGAGGCCGAACCAGTGTTTTAAGGTTTCGCAGTAACTTCCTGGCCTGTGTACTCTATGCCTCTATTAATAAAGACCAGGGTCCCAGATGCTTTAACAGTTTCTTAACTTGTCCTGTCACCAATGATTTGTGTACGTACCCCCCCCCCCCCGATGTCTCTGTTCCTGCTCCCCTTTAAAATTATATCATTTTGTTTATATTGCCTCTCCTCATTCTTCTGATCAAAATGAATTACTTCACACTTCTCTGCCATGTGTCTGCACATTTCACCAGACTGTCTCTGTCCTCCTGAAGTCGGGGACATTTGATTAGATTGGGGAGGAGGGTTTATTAGATTCAGGCACTCGCACAGCGTGATCAGAGGTGCACTGGCTGTACTGGCACAAACTGCAGTTTACTGCCACTTACCTCTTCAGATTCCCGTGCGGACGACAATGTGCTGCCAGCGACCTCCATCTGACGGACGATCTGCTCAGCCTCCTGTGAAAAAACAAACAGAGGACAAAGTGAGTGCAGGCCAGCTGTTCCAACCCGCCAGCTCCAGAGCAGGCCCTGTTCGAGTGATCGACAATTCTCCCTTCCTGCCTCGCGGGACAGGCAGCAATTATTCTATAAAAATCAGTGTGAGGGACAGCTGATGGTCAGAGCAGCATAGGGTCTACACACAGCAGAGGTGTCAGGGTGTGATATCAGGTCACTGACTGCAGGTTTGATGCCGAATCTCTGTGAACCAGAACCTACTAGGTCGTTGCAGAAAATCTAGTGATCACCGCGCACGCACCCCCCCAGTGCCCCGCGCGCGCGCACCCCCCCCAGTGCCCCGCGCACCCCCCCCCAGTGCCCCGCGCGCACCCCCCCACTGCCCCGCGCGCACCCCCCCAGTGCCCCGCGCGCACCCCCCCACTGCCCCGCGCGCACCCCCCCCAGTGCCCCGCGCGCACCCCCCCAGTGCCCCGCGCGCACCCCCCCCAGTGCCCCGCGCACCCCCCCCCCCGCCCCGCGCACCCCCCCCCACCCCCCGTGCCCCGCGCACCCCCCCGCAGTGCCCCGCGCACGCGCACCCTCCCCCCAGTGCCCCGCGCACGCGCACCCTCCCCCCAGTGCCCCGCGCACGCGCACCCCCCCCAGTGCCCCGCGCACGCGCACCCCCCCCAGTGCCCCGCGCACGCGCACCCCCCCAGTGCCCCGCGCACGCGCACCCTCCCCCCAGTGCCCCGCGCACGCGCACCCTCCCCCCAGTGCCCCACGCACGCGCACCCCCCCAGTGCCCCGCGCACGCGCACCCCCCCCAGTGCCCCGCGCACGCGCACCCCCCCAGTGCCCCGCGCACGCGCCCCCCCCCCAGTGCCCCGCGCACGCGCACCCCCCCCAGTGCCCCGCGCACGCGCACCCCCCCCCAGTGCCCCGCGCACGCGCACCCCCCCCCCAGTGCCCCGCGCAGTGCAGTAAGCTTTGAGTGAATCCTATCCCTACCTGTGTGAAGGTGAATTTCTCGGTACGTGTGAAGCGGGACCCTTTGGTGACAGTGTCTGCTGCTCCAGTGCTATAGGATTGAAGTATCTGTGTCAGGTCAGAGGCCGTGGGCTGCGAGCTGTGTGCCCCGGAGCTGTGCTGAGCGCACCGCTGTAAATGCTCCCGAATCCGTCTCTGCAGCCTCTGGCCTTTTCTCGCTTTATATTCCTGAAAAGGGAAAGCAAAAAGATTTTGAAACAAGGGAGAGTCTGCATGCAGGAACAACCCATAGTGGCTAAATAATACCAGGGTAGAGCTGCGAGGGAAACTGTACCCCAAGTTAGAGAGAAAGTAAAGCAACATTGGAGGCAGACGGAGTGGGAGAGGAGATTGAAGCAATGAAGGAGCAGACTGCGGAGGTGCTGTTCGTCACCACCTGTTACATGAATAATACTGGTTCAGATCCAACACAATCTTAGATAGACTAAGTGAGGGGGTAGGAAGGTGGCAGATGGAGTATAATGTAGGGAAATGTGAGGTTATTCACTTTGGTAGGAAGAATAGAAAAACAGAATATTTTTTTAAATGGTTAGAAACTTTCAAATGTTGGTGTTCAGAGAGATGTGTGTGTCCTCGTGCAAGAAACACAGAAAGCGAACATGCAGGTACAGCAAACAATAAGGAAGGTGAATGGCACGTTGGCCTTTATTGCAAGGGAGTTGGAGTATAAGAGTGAGGAAGTCTTGCTACAATTGTACAGGGTCTTGGTGAGACCACACCTGGAGTACTGGGCACAGTTCTGGTCTCCTTATCTAAGGAAGGATATACTTGTCTTGGAGGCGGTGTAACGAAGGTTCACTAGATTGATTCCTGGGATGGGGGGATTGTCCTATGATGAGAGATTGAGTAGATTGGGCCGATACTCTCTGGAGTTTAGAAGAATGAGAGGTGATCTCATTGAAACATACAAGATTCTGAGAGGTTGTTCCCCCCTGGCTGGAGAGTCTAGAACCAGGGGTCACAGTCTCAGGATAAGGGGTCGGCCATTGAGGACTGAGATGAGGAGGAATTTCTTCACTCAGAGGGCGGTGAATCTTTGGAATTCTCTGCCCCAGAGGGCTGTGGAGGCTCAGTCGTTGAGTCTATTCAAGGCTGAGATCGAGAGATTTTTGGACTCTAGGGGAATCAAGGGATATGGAGATTGGGCGGGAAAGCGGAGTGGAGGTTGATGATCTTATTGAATGGCGGAGCAGGCTCCAGGGGCTGTATGGCCGACTCCAGCTCCTTTACCTTTAATGTTGTGGTAAACGGTAAAAGCCTGATGAGAAGTGGAACCAGCATTAAAGAAGGCAGAGAGAGAGATCTGGGTGTTCTAGTGCATACATCTCGACAGACACAAGAGCAATGATCTGAAGCGATACCTGGAGCGAACAGGGTGTTGGGGTGCATCTATAGGACAATTGATTAGAAGACGAGTCATACTACTTGTACAAGGCCTTGGTCGGACCTCACTTCGAATACTGTGTCCAGTTTTGATCTCCTCACATGGTGGGTGATATTGAGGCTTTGGAGAGGGTGCAGAGGATGGCCACTAGACTAATTCCCAGTATCAAGCCTCAGTTATCAAGATAGGCTAAGAGTTGGGACTCTACACTTCAGAGAAGCACAGACTTAGGTGATCTGATTGATAAGATAATGAAGGGAATAGACTGTCTTCGAGGCAACGGTTGATCCAATTAAATAGGTTAGGAAGGACTAGGGGTCACAATTTTAAGTTGTGCTAGGCCAGATCTAGGTTAGATGTCAGGTGATTCTTTCCCTAGAGAATAGTGGGCCTCTGGAACAGGCTGTCTGCTCGTGTGGTGGACACGGATTCACTGAATTCCTTCAAGCGAGAGTCGGACCGGTTTCTGGCTGGGGTGGTGATGACCTCTTGCAGAAGGTGGGCACTGCAGGGAATTCAGGGCCAGAACGATCGATCTCCTGGACTAGTTTCCATCGCCTCGATGGGTCGGAGAGGAATTTCCCAGATATTTTTTCTCCCAAATTGGCCTGGGGTTTTTAAAACAAAAATGTTGCCTCTCCCAGATCACATGGTTTCGGGTGGGGCGTGTATATGTTGTGTTACACAAGGTATCGCAATCGTGCGAGACAGGCTGGATGGACCAGAGGGTCTTTTCCGGTCCGTCATTGTTCGTACGCCACTCAGACCGCAAACCCAGACAACGTGTTTCCTGATGCTCAACTCGACTTCATCCGACTCCAACTCCCTCCCGCCCACTCTTCAAAACATCTCCATTGAATTTTGTTGTAAAGGGTGAAACGCCTACACTTGTCCGGGATTTCCAGCTAGCTTGACGAGCGGTGGACACATACCTCTGGAGAAAGGCGAGACACCAGGCCCTGGCTGTTCCACTCCACCTCCCACTCCTGAACAGCACTCAGGTCAGACACAGACCGCTCCAGCAGGGACGCAGCAATGAAGGAGTGGTGGCAGGGCTGGGCAGTGACGGACGGGAGGTACAGATCGTAATACTCCTTCACTTCTACAGAATAAGAGACAAATGCAATCTGCCGTCAGCTCAGAGAATTTGATGGGGAGATGAAACAATTAACAGCACATCACACAATCACAGCTGCAACATGCAGTTAATGGCAGCACTGAGAGTAGGCGAAATCTCAGTGACACGGGCTCCCCCAACCAGGGCAAGTCTCCGCTCTGCCAGGAATGCTGCTCACCCTGCCCTGGACCCAGGAGCACATTAGGAGTAGACAGTGGCAACTGGCACACGACCCGGGAAAATTCTGCAGCTTAGGTATGAACCCAAGATAAAGCTACAAATCATTCCGAATATATGCAAACACCACAGGAGATAGTGAATATAAACCGCCTCCCATATATAAACCGCACCCTATAAACTGCCCCCATATATAAACCGCCCCCCATATATAAACCACACCCCATAAATAAACCGCGCCCCATAAACCGCCCCATATATAAACCGCACCCTATAAACTGCCCCATATATAAACCGCACCCTATAAACTGCCCCATATATAAACCACACCCCATAAACTGCCCCCATATATAAACCGCGCCCCATAAACTGCCCCCATATATAAACCGCACCCCATAAACTGCCCCCATATATAAACCGCACCCCATAAATAAACCGCGCCCCATAAACTGCCCCCATATATAAACCGCCCCCCCTATATAAACCACACCCCATAAACTGCCCCCATATATAAACCGCGCCCCATAAACCGCCCCCATAAACCGCCCCATATATAAACCACACCCCATAAACTGCCCCCATATATAAACCACACCCCATAAACTGCCCCCATATATAAACCGCGCCCCATAAACTGCCCCCATATATAAACCGCGCCCCATAAACTGCCCCCATATATAAACCGCACCCCATAAATAAACCGCGCCCCATAAACTGCCCCCATATATAAACCGCCCCCCCTATATAAACCACACCCCATAAACTGCCCCAATAAAAAACTGCATCCCATAAACTGCCCCGTATATAAACTGTACCCCATAAACTGCCCCAGATATAAACCGCACCCTATAAACTGCCCCAATATATAAACCGCACCCCATAAACTGCCCCCATAAATAAACCGCGCCCCATAAACCCATATAAACCGCACCCCATAAACTGCCCCCATATATAAACCGCGCCCCATAAACCCATATAAACCGCACCCCATAAACTGCCCCCATATATAAACCGCGCCCCATAAACTGCCCCAATATATAAACCGCACCCCATAAACTGCCCCATATAAACCGCGCCCCATAAACTGCCCCAATATATAAACCGCACCCCATAAACTGCCCCAATATATAAACCGCACCCCATAAACTGCCCCATATAAACCGCGCCCCATAAACTGCCCCAATATATAAACCGCACCCCATAAACTGCCCCAATATATAAACCGCGCCCCATAAACTGCCCCATATAAACCGCGCCCCATAAACTGCCCCAATATATAAACCGCACCCCATAAACTGCCCCATATATAAACTGCGCCCCATAAACTGCCCCAATATATAAACCGCACCCCATAAACTGCCCCAATATATAAACCGCGCCCCATAAACTGCCCCAATATATAAACCGCACCCCATAAACTGCCCCATATAAACCGCGCCCCATAAACTGCCCCAATATATAAACCGCACCCCATAAACTGCCCCAATATATAAACCGCACCCCATAAACTGCCCCATATAAACCGCGCCCCATAAACTGCCCCAATATATAAACCGCGCCCCATAAACTGCCCCATATAAACCGCGCCCCATAAACTGCCCCTATATAAACCGCACCCCATAAACTGCCCCATATATAAACTGCGCCCCATAAACTGCCCCAATATATAAACCGCACCCCATAAACTGCCCCAATATATAAACCGCGCCCCATAAACTGCCCCAATATATAAACCGCGCCCCATAAACTGCCCCAATATATAAACCGCACCCCATAAACTGCCCCATATAAACCGCACCCCATAAACTGCCCCATATAAACCGCACCCCATAAACTGCCCCAATATATAAACCGCACCCCATAAACTGCCCCCATATATAAACTGCGCCCCATAAACTGCCCCATATATAAACTGCGCCCCATAAACTGCCCCAATATATAAACCGCGCCCCATAAACTGCCCCAATATATAAACTGCGCCCCATAAACTGCCCCAATATAGAAACCGCGCCCCATAAACTGCCCCATATATAAACTGCGCCCCATAAACTGCCCCAATATATAAACCGCACCCCATAAACTGCCCCAATATAGAAACCGCACCCCATAAACTGCCCCAATATAGAAACCGCGCCCCATAAACTGCCCCAATATATAAACTGCACCCCATAAACTGCCATATATAAACTGCACCCCATAAACTGCCCCAATATATAAACCGCACCCCATAAACTGCCCCAATATATAAACCGCGCCCCATAAACTGCCCCAATATATAAACCGCGCCCCATAAACTGCCCCAATATATAAACCGCGCCCCATAAACTGCCCCAATATAGAAACCGCGCCCCATAAACTGCCCCAATATAGAAACCGCGCCCCATAAACTGCCCCAATATAGAAACCGCGCCCCATAAACTGCCCCAATATAGAAACCGCGCCCCATAAACTGCCCCAATATATAAACTGCGCCCCATAAACTGCCCCAATATATAAACTGCACCCCATAAACTGCCCCAATATATAAACTGCACCCCATAAACTGCCCCAATATATAAACTGCACCCCATAAACTGCCCCAATATATAAACTGCACCCCATAAACTGCCCCAATATATAAACTGCACCCCATAAACTGCCCCAATATATAAACTGCACCCCATAAACTGCCCCAATATATAAACTGCACCCCATAAACTGCCCCAATATATAAACTGCACCCCATAAACTGCCCCAATATATAAACCACACCCCATAAACTGCCCCAATATATAAACCACACCCCATAAACTGCCCACTACCGTGCAGTGCTAAAAGAGGAATCTAAACTTCACCAAACTGGCCGTGATGAACATACGCCACCTTTCGGAATTTTCTTTACAGTGGAATAGTTTTCAGGTAAACTGAGAGGCTGACTGCGGAACTTGTGCATCAGACGAGAGCTCTGCAACAGAAGCAAAAGGAGTTTGACAACGCTCGATATTATGGACTGTTTCTTCTGGTACGTTTGGTGACTGGTGTCTTTGGGTACAGAGTGAATGGTCCCTGATTGGGTAGCAATAAAAACAGTTCAGGTGAGTCAGAGAGGAGCGGGCCAGAAAGCCGGCACTAAGCTCATGGTCTACAGAGCAGCAGTGATACCCGCCCTGCTGTATGCCTCAGAGACATGGACCATGTACAGCAGGCACCTCAAAGCACTGGAGAGGTACCACCAATGCTGCCTCCGCAAGATCCTGCAAATCCATTGGCAGGATAGGTGCACCAACGTCAGTGTTCTCGCTCAGGCCAACATCCCCAGCATCGAAGCTCTGACCACGCTCGATCAGCTCCGATGGGCGGGTCACATCGTCCACATGCCCGATACGAGACTCCCGAAGCAAGCGCTCTACTCGGAGCTCCGGCACGGCAAGAGAGCCCCAGGTGGGCAGAGGAAACGCTTCAAGGACACCCTCAAAGCCTCCTTGAAAAAGTGTAACATCCCCAGCGACACCTGGGAATCCCTGGCCCAAGACCGCACAAAGTGGAGGAGAAGCATCCGGGAAGGCGCCGAACACCTCGAGTCTCTTCGCCGGGAGCAAGCGGAAGCCAAGCGCAGGCAGCGCAAGGAGCGCACGTCAACCCAAGCACACCACCCACCCGCCCCTTCAACCACCGTCTGCCCCACCTGTGACAGACACTGTAGGTCCCGCATTGGACTCATCAGTCACCCGAGAACTCATTGTTAGTGTGGAAGCAAGTCATCCTCGGTTCCCAGGGACTGCCGAAAAAAAGCAGAGGCTCAGACCACAATCGTACTTCGATAAGCAAATGTGTGGCAGCGTGGAGGATTCCAGCTTTATGAAGGGAGAGAAGAGGAAATTGGGTAACTACAGTCCAGTTAGGCAAACAACAAATTCTTAGAGTAATTGGAGATAAAATGAGTGAGAGTTCAGAAATGTGTGGGTTACTGGTGCTGGAGGGGGGAACGGTGTTTGTATCGAGAAGGGTTTGAAGTGGTGTATTTAAGGGTCAGAGCTGGGGCCAACTCTGCTCTCTGTAGATTTCAATGTTTTGAATTTGGGTTTAGGGAGTGTGATATCGAAATCTGCTGACAACATAAACGTGGGGGGCTTGGCAAACAGTGTGGGGAAATGTAAAAACATTAGAGGCGATTACATGGAGGTTTGTAAAATTATTAGGGAAAGACTCTTACCTCTGGTTGTGGAGTCAGTGATGAGGAGTCACCAATTTAAAAACTGTTGTCATTAATAGAGTGAGGAAAGAGATTAGGAGACATTTCTTCAGAGAGTTGTTGGAGCATGGAATGCTTACCGTGAGAGAGAGAGAGAGAGAGAGAGAGAGAGAGAGCCCTACATGCAGAATTCTGCCGAAGCATCCTTCGCACCCAAAGAAAAACGCCAACAAATGCATGCAGAGCCGAACTAGGCAGATACCCACTGATAATAAACATCCAAAAACGAGCACTAAACTTCCTAAATCACCTCAAATCTAGCTCCCCAGACACCCTTCATTTCAAAGCCTTTCAGACCCAAGAGCTAAACCCAGAAAAGAGTCCCCTGAGTCAGCTGCTACTGAAACTAAGTACTCAGCCGGACCCTGACCAGCCCCAGACCAACACAGCCGTCCAAACACCAATCCGAGTGAACCAAATCATTAAAAAATGCAAAGAAACCTACCTGGAACATTGGAACAAAATAACCGAAAGCCAAAGCAGATTAGAATGTTACCGGGCCCTAAAAAGAGAATATAAACTGGCAGACTACCTCACGACCATCAGAGACACAAAACAGAGACAGACCCTCACCAGGTACAGACTAAGCGACCACCAACTGGAAATTGAAAAAGGCAGATACAAGAAATCCTGGCAGCCTAGAGAGAATAGAATATGCGATCAATGTCTGGCTGGCGAGGTTGAAACAGAAATGCATTTCCTCCTAAAATGCGAAAAATTCAACACATCAAGAAACATATTATTCAACAAGCTAAGCCAAACAACCCCAGATTTCAAGGAATTGGATGATCTGTCAAAATTGAGATTAGTCCTAGGAGAAGGAGACAGACCATACCTTGGGGCCAAATATGTAACAACATGTCACAACCTGAGGACTGTTTAAAAGTAAGACTGTTTAAAATTAATATTGAACGTACCAAATGAAGTAGAAAGACTGTTTAAAATTAATATTGTTTAAAAGTAATATTGTATGTACCCAACAAATGTCAAATCGATTGACACCTACAGAATGTTGGAAAACTGTACCTTTTTGCTATGTAAGCTTTGGCAATATGGTTCTCTGTAAACTTTCATGCCAATAAAGCATTTGAACTGAACTGAACTGAGAGAGAGAGAGAGAGAGAGAGAGAGAGTGAGAGTGAGAGTGAGAGTGAGAGTGAGAGTGAGAGAGAGAGAGAGAGAGAGAGAGAGAGAGAGAGCGCAGGGCGGTGGGATTGGTCTAGCAAAGAGCTGGCACAAACATGGGCCCAATGGCCTCCCGTGACTGCATTAAACCCTGCGCATGTAGGACCGAATATATCAAACGTTTTCGGAAAGGTTACACCGAGACGCTACACGATCAACACATTGAGCCAGAGCACAACTGCGGACTAAAGTCAGAAAACCAACCTGCAGCCGAAGGAGGGATGGAGTCCGGAGAGAGGCTGGCACCCACGGTATGGCTAGTTGCTGTTTGATCTTGGAAGCAATAGCGCGCTGCAGCACCACGGATTTCCCTGTCACAGGATCACGGGCAGGTTAATGAAATAAAGTGATATAGTGCTTGCAGCCAATTATCTCCCGCCTGCTCTTTCACCCAACCCGTAGCAGCCCAAAAAAAAAACTCATTTTCCTTCCCACCGTTTCCAAACCTGTCCCAAAGCCCCTCCTCCCGCTACGAGTACATCATTTAGGGAGGAATGCGTGCTGCCCATTAACGCACCCTTTCCACTTGCACACATCACAAAATCGCACACTCCCAGCCTGCGGTTAACGGAGAGAAACTGCCGAGGGGGAGGCGTGCAATTTCCCAATGCATTGCTCCAAGAACATCGCTGTGGGGAAACCTCCCCTTACTGTGTCCAAACATTAACAGACCCTTTCCAGTCGAATCCTTCCGTATTTCTCCGATTCCCTGCTGACCATCTGTGCTGCCAGACACCATTCCCCCCCCCGAGAGAGGGGGGCCTCAACAAGTCACTCAAATGTGTTCAAACTGTAGGCATCTTGGCAATAAACGTTCTAAACTGACCCAGGAGAATGAACAAACCCAAATCCCACACAATCCGGCAATGCATTCGACTCCTAAACCAAACCTGCGGGCTGGTGCGCTGAGTCGACACTGTCTCGAGGTAGCTTCTCCACCAGGAACATGAGGAGCCGTCGGATCTCGGGCTCGTTACTGTACAGGAAGGTCTGGTAGCCGATCTCTCCTTCGTATCCCAGGTCCTGAACCCAAGCAGACGGTAATTATCCAGCCGCAGCAGCAAGTGATGATCATTTTACTCAATTCCACATTGGCCGGCAGCAGCCCCACAGCAAAGACAACTGGGACCATGAGCCGGGGGGGGGGGGGGGGGGGTTAGGGTCTGTGGGGGGCAGGTTTAGTCACCAGTAGCAGGAGGTCCCCAGGAGAGGGGGGCCAGGCACCAGGAGAGGGGGGATCTTGAGGGGGTTTGGAGCAGGGGTTCCGGGCGCCTGGAGTCGTGAGGGAGGGGATGCAGGAGTCTGGGAGTCGGGAGAGAGGGGGAGGGGATGCAGGGGTCTGGGGGTCGGGAGGGAGGGGGCAGGGATGCAGGGGCCTCGGAGTCGGGAGGGAGGGGATGCAGGAGTCTGGGGGTCGGGAAAGAGGGGGCGGGGATGGAGGAGATGCAGGGGTCTGAGAGTCGGGGGGGGGGGGGAGGGGATGCAGGGTCTGGGAGTCGGGAGAGAGGGGGGCGGGAATGCAGGGGCCTCGGAGTCGGGGGAGGGGGTGCAGGGAGTCGGGAGCCGTGTCTCGCCCAATAATCAGGATGACCCTCGGTGACTGGTGCTGGGAGTCTGAGCTGAACTTACCTGGCAGGCCTGCGCCAGGCTCATCCCGATCCGGAACCTGGCCGACATTCCCGGTGGAAGCAGGTGACTGAGGCCATTCCCGAGGGAGCCGTCAATGATCCGCAGGCAGCGAACCACCGCCTCCACAATCAGCTCCGTGGAAAACTGCTGGACGCTCTCCACATCCTCAGGGATCTCACTGGGAAAGAAAGAACAGTCAGCACGGAGCACCCAACAGTAAAGGGGGAGGGGGGGGTGGGGTGTGTCTGTTGGGGGGTGTCTAGGGGGAGGTCTGGTGTCTGTTGGGGGGGGGTGTCCAGTGTCTGGGGGAGATTATCTGGGGTCTGGGGAGGATGTCCGGTGTCTCACGGAAGGTGTCCGGTGTCTTTGGGGGGGGGGGGGGGGGGTGTCTGGTGTCTGCGGGGGTGGGGTCTGGTGTCTGTTTGGGGGGGGGGGGGGGGTGTCCGGTATCGGGGGGAGATTATCTGGGGTCTGGGGGGGATGTCCGGTGTCTCACGGAAGGTGTCCGGTGTCTTTGGGGGGGGGGGGGGGTGTCTGGTGTCTGCGGGGGTGGGGTCTGGTGTCTGCGGGGAGGGGGGAGTGTCCGGTGTCTGTGTGGAGCGGGGGGGGGGGGGTGTCTGGGGGGGGGGGGGGGAAAGGAGTGTCCGGTGTCTGGGGGGGGGGGGGGGAAAGAGGGGAAGTGTCCGGTGTCTGGGTGGAGGGGGGGGGGGGTGTCTGGGGTGGGAGTGTCCGGTGTCGGGGGGGGGGGGGGGGGAGGGGAAGTGTCCGGTGTCTGGGTGGAGGGGGGGGGGTGTCTGGGGTGGGAGTGTCCGGTGTCTGGGGGGGGGGGGGGGGGGGAGGGGAAGTGTCCGGTGTCTGGGGGGGGGGGGGGGGGGAGGGAAGTGTCCGGTGTCTGGGTGGAGGGGGGGGGGGGTGTCTGGGGTGGGAGTGTCCGGTGTCTGGGGGGGGGGGGGGGGGGGGAGGGGAAGTGTCCGGTGTCTGGGTGGAGGGGGGGGGGTGTCTGGGGTGGGAGTGTCCGGTGTCTGGGGGGGGGGGGGGGGGGGGAGGGAGGGGAAGTGTCCGGTGTCTGGGTGGCGGGGGTGCTGGTGTCTGGGGGGGGAAGTGTCCGGTGTCTGGCGGGGGGGGGGGGGGCTGGTGTCCGGTGTCTGGGTGGCGGGGGGGGAGGTGTCCGGTGTCTGGGTGGCGGGGGGGGGAGGTGTCCGGTGTCTGGGTGGCGGGGGGGAGGTGTCCGGTGTCTGGGTGG
>NW_028225185.1:24599799-24625275 GCF_052327205.1 Somniosus microcephalus | reverse complement strand
ATCAGAGTGTTACAGTGAGGGGTGTGGGGTATATCAGTGTTACAGTGAGGGTGTGGGGTATATCAGTGTTACAGTGAGGGGTGTGGGGTATATCAGTGTTACAGTGAGGGGTGTGGGGTATATCAGTGTTACAGTGAGGGGTGTGGGGTATATCAGAGTGTTACAGTGAGGGGTGTGGGGTATATCAGTGTTACAGTGAGGGTGTGGGGTATATCAGTGTTACAGTGAGGGGGTGTTGGGGTACATCAGTGTTACAGTGAGGGGTTGTGGGGTATATCAGTTTTACAGTGAGGGGTGTGGGGTATATCAGTGTTACAGTGAGGTGTGTGGGGTATATCAGTGTTACAGTGAGGGTGTGGGGTATATTGGTGTTACAGTGAGGGGTGTGGGGTATATCAGTGTTACAGTGAGGGGTGTGGGGTATATCAGTGTTACAGTGAGGGGTGTGGGGTATATCAGTGTTACAGTGAGGGGTGTGGGGTATATCAGTGTTACAGTGAGGGGTGTGGGATATATCAGAGTGTTACAGTGAGGGGTGTGGGGTATATCAGTGTTGCAGTGAGGGGTGTGGGGTATATCAGAGTGTTACAGTGAGGGGTGTGGGGTATATCAGTGTTACAGTGAGGGGTGTGGGGTATATCAGTGTTACAGTGAGGGGTGTGGGGTATATCAGTGTTACAGTGAGGGTGTGGGGTATATCAGTGTTACAGTGAGGGGTGTGGGGTATATCAGTGTTACAGTGAGGGGTGTGGGGTATATCAGTGTTACAGTGAGGGGTGTGGGGTATATCAGTGTTACAGTGAGGGGCGTGTGGGGTATATCAGTGTTACAGTGAGGGGTGTGGGGTATATCAGTGTTACAGTGAGGGGTGTGGGGTATATCACTGTTACAGTGAGGGGTGTGGGGTATATCAGGTGTTACAGTGAGGGGTGTGGGGTATATCAGTGTTACAGTGAGCGGTGTGGGGTATATTGGTGTTACAGTGAGGGGTGTGGGGTATATCAGTGTTACAGTGAGGGGTGTGGGGTATATTCAGTGTTACAGTGAGGGGGTGTGGGGTATATCAGTGTTACAGTGAGGGGTGTGGGGTATATCAGTGTTACAGTGAGGGGTGTGGGGTATATCAGTGTTACAGTGAGGGGTGTGGGGTATATCAGTGTTACAGTGAGGGGTTTGGGGTATATCAGTGTTACAGTGAGGGGTGTGGGGTATATCAGTGTTACAGTGAGGGGTGTGGGGTATATCAGTGTTACAGTGAGGGGTGTGGGGTATATCAGTGTTACAGTGAGGGTGTGGGGTATATCAGTGTTACAGTGAGGGGTGTGGGGTATATCAGTGTTACAGTGAGGGTGTGGGGTATATCAGTGTTACAGTGAGGGGTGTGGGGTATATCAGTGTTACAGTGAGGGGTGTGGGGTATATCAGTGTTACAGTGAGGGGTGTGGGGGTATATCAGTGTTACAGTGAGGGTGTGGGGTATATCAGTGTTACAGTGAGGGGTGTGGGGTATATCAGTGTTACAGTGAGGGGTGTGGGGTATAGATCAGTGTTACAGTGAGGGGTGTGGGGTATATCAGTGTTACAGTGAGGGGTGTGGGGTATATCAGTGTTACAGTGAGGGGTGTGGGGTATATCAGTGTTACAGTGAGGGGTGTGGGGTATATCAGTGTTACAGTGAGGGGTGTGGGGTATATCAGTGTTACAGTGAGGGGTGTGGGTATATCAGTGTTACAGTGAGGGGTGTGGGGTATATCAGTGTTACAGTGAGGGGGTGTGGGGGTATATCAGTGTTACACTGAGGGGTGTGGGGGATATCAGTGTTACAGTGAGGGGGTGTGGGGTATATCAGTGTTACAGTGAGGGGTGTGGGGTATATCAGTGTTACAGTGAGGGGTGTGGGGTATATCAGTGTTACAGTGAGGGGGGTGTGGGGTATATCAGTGTTACACTGAGGGGTGTGGGGGATATCAGTGTTACAGTGAGGGGTGTGGGGTATATCAGTGTTACAGTGAGGGGTGTGGGTATATCAGTGTTACAGTGAGGGGTGTGGGGTATATCAGAGTGTTACAGTGAGGGGTGTGGGGTATATCAGTGTTACAGTGAGGGGGGTGGGGTATATCAGTATTACAGTGAGGGGTGTGGGTATATCAGTGTTACAGTGAGGGGTGTGGGGTATATCAGTGTTACAGTGAGGGGTGTGGGGTATATCAGTGTTACAGTGAGGGGGGTGGGTATATCAGTGTTGATCAGTAGTGAGGTGTGGGGTATATCAGTGTTACAGTGAGGGTGTGTGGGGTGTATCAGTGTTACAGTGAGGGTGTGGGGTATATCAGTGTTACAGTGAGGGGTGTGGGGTATATCAGTGTTACAGTGAGGGGTGTGGGGTATATCAGTGTGTTACAGTGAGGGGTGTGGGGTATATCAGTATTACAGTGAGGGGTGTGGGGTATATCAGTGTTACAGTGAGGGGTGTGGGGTATATCAGTGTGTTACAGTGAGGGGTGTGGGGTATATCAGAGTCTTACAGTGAGGGTGTGGGGTATATCAGTGTTACAGTGAGGGGTGTGGGGTATATCAGTGTTACAGTGAGGGGTGTGGGGTATATCAGTGTTACAGTGAGGGGTGTGGGATATATCAGTGTTACAGTGAGGGGTGTATCAGTGTTACAGTGAGGGGTGTGGGGTATATCAGTGTTACAGTGAGGGTGTGGGGTATATCAGTGTTACAGTGAGGGGGTGTGGGGTATATCAGTGTTACAGTGAGGGGTGTGGGGTATATCAGTGTTACAGTGAGGGTGTGGGGTATATCAGTGTTACAGTGAGGGTGTGGGGTATATCAGTGTTACAGTGAGGGGTGTGGGGTATATCAGTGTTACAGTGAGGGGTGTGGGGTATATTAGTGTTACAGTGAGGGGTGTGGGGTATATCAGTGTTACAGTGAGGGTGTGGGGTATATCAGTGTTACAGTGAGGGGTGTGGGGTATATCAGTGTTACAGTGAGGGGTGTGGGGTATATCAGTGTTACAGTGAGGGGGTGTGGGGTATATCAGTATTACAGTGAGGGGTGTGGGGTATATCAGAGTCTTACAGTGAGGGTGTGGGGTATATCAGTGTTACAGTGAGGGGTGTGGGGTATATCAGTGTTACAGTGAGCGGTGTGGGGTATATCAGTGTTACAGTGAGGGTGTGGGTATATCAGTGTTACAGTGAGGGTGTGGGGTATATCAGTGTTACAGTGAGGGGTGTGGGGTATATCAGTGTTACAGTGAGGGGTGTGGGGTATATCAGTGTTACAGTGAGGGGGGGTGGGGTATATCAGTGTTACAGTGAGGGGGGTGGGGTATATCAGTGTTACAGTGAGGGGTGTGGGGTATATCAGAGTGTTACAGTGAGGGGTGTGGGGTATATCAGTGTTACAGTGAGGGGTGTGGGGTATATCAGTGTTACAGTGAGGGGGTGTGGGGTATATCAGTGTTACAGTGAGGGGTGTGGGGTATATCAGAGTGTTACAGTGAGGGGGGTGGGGTATATCAGTGTTACAGTGAGGGGTGTGGGGTATATCAGGGTGTTACAGTGAGGGGTGTGGGGTATATCAGTGTTACAGTGAGGGGTGTGGGGTATATCAGTGTTACAGTGAGGGGTGTGGGGTATATCAGTGTTACAGTGAGGGGTGTGGGTATATCAGTGTTACAGTGAGGGGTGTGGGGTATATCAGAGTCTTACAGTGAGGGGTGTGGGGTATATCAATGTTACAGTGAGGGGTGTGGGGTATATCAGTGTTACAGTGAGGGGTGTGGGGTATATCAGTGTTACAGTGAGGGGTGTGGGGTATATCAGTGTTACAGTGAGGGGTGTGGGGTATATCAGTGTTACAGTGAGGGGTGTGGGGTATATCAGTGTTACAGTGAGGGGTGTGGGGTATATCAGTGTTACAGTGAGGGGTGTGGGGTATATCAGTGTTACAGTGAGGGGTGTGGGGTATATCAGTGTTACAGTGAGGGGTGTGGGGTATATCAGTGTTACAGTGAGTGTGTGGGGTATATCAGTGTTACAGTAAGGGGTGTGGGGTATATCAGTGTTACAGTGAGGGGTGTGGGGTATATCAGTGTTACAGTGAGGGGTGTGGGGTATATCAGTGTTACAGTGAGTGTGTGGGGTATATCAGAGTGTTACAGTGAGGGGTGTGGGGTATATCAGTGTTACAGTAAGGGGTGTGGGGTATATCAGTGTTACAGTGAGGGGTGTGGGTATATCAGTGTTACAGTGAGGGGTGTGGGGTGTATCAGTGTTACAGTGAGGGTGTGGGGTATATCAGTGTTACAGTGAGGGGTGTGGGGTATATCAGTGTTACAGTGAGGGGTGTGGGGTATATCAGTGTTACAGTGAGGGGTGTGGGGTATATCAGAGTGTTACAGTGAGGGTGTGGAGTATATCAGTGTTACAGTGAGGGTGTGGGGTATATCAGTGTTACAGTGAGGGGTGTGGGGTATATCAGAGTGTTACAGTGAGGGGTGTGGGGTATATCAGTGTGTTACAGTCAGGGGTGTGGGGTATATCAGAGTGTTACAGTGAGGGGTGTGGGGTATATCAGTGTTACAGTGAGGGTGTGGGGTATATCAGTGTTACAGTGAGGGGTGTGGGGTATATCAGTGTGTTACAGTGAGGGGTGTGGGGTATATCAGTGTTACAGTGAGGGGTGTGGGGTATATCAGAGTGTTACAGTGAGGGGTGTGGGGTATATCAGTGTTACAGTGAGGGTGTGGGGTATATCAGTGTTACAGTGAGGGGTGTGGGGTACATCAGTGTTACAGTGAGGGGTGTGGGGTATATCAGTTTTACAGTGAGGGGTGTGGGGTATATCAGTGTTACAGTGAGGTGTGTGGGGTATATCAGTGTTACAGTGAGGGTGTGGGGTATATTGGTGTTACAGTGAGGGGTGTGGGGTATATCAGTGTTACAGTGAGGGGTGTGGGGTATATCAGTGTTACAGTGAGGGGTGTGGGGTATATCAGTGTTACAGTGAGGGGTGTGGGGTATATCAGTGTTACAGTGAGGGGTGTGGGGTATATCAGTGTTACAGTGAGGGGTGTGGGGTATATCAGTGTTACAGTGAGGGGTGTGGGGTATATCAGTGTTACAGTGAGGGGTGTGGGGTATATCAGTGTTACAGTGAGGGTGTGGGGTATATCAGTGTTACAGTGAGGGGTGTGGGGTATATCAGTGTTACAGTGAGGGGCGTGAGGTATATCAGTGTTACAGTGAGGGGGGTGGGGTATATCAGTGTTACAGTGAGGGGTGTGGAGTATATCAGTGTTACAGTGAGGGGTGTGGGGTATATCAGGGTGTTACAGTGAGGGGTGTGGGGTATATCAGTGTTACAATGAGCGGTGTGGGGTATATTGGTGTTACAGTGAGGGGTGTGGGGTATATCAGTGTTACAGTGAGGGGTGTGGGGTATATCAGTGTTACAGTGAGTGGTGTGGGGTATATTGGTGTTACAGTGAGGGGTGTGGGGTATATCAGTGTTACAGTGAGGGGTGTGGGGTATATCAGTGTTACAGTGAGGGGTGTGGGGTATATCAGTGTTACAGTGAGGGGTGTGGGGTATATCAGTGTTACAGTGAGGGGTGTGGGGTATATCAGTGTTACAGTGAGGGGTGTGGGGTATATCAGTGTTACAGTGAGGGTGTGGGGTATAGCAGAGTGTTACAGTGAGGGTGTGGGATATATCAGTGTTACAGTGAGGGGTGTGGGGTATATCAGAGTGTTACAGTGAGGGTCACAGGCAGACCAGGCTGCCAAGAGAAGACAGGATATGCTCTCACTGCAGTCAGGGAGTAGTGGAGACAGAGATGCACTTCCTCACAGCCTGTGGAAAATATCAGGGCATCAGAGAGAATTTCTATCAAAAATTCTCACAAATATGCCCTGAATTCAGAAATCTGACTGACAACCAAAAACTCCCATTCCTACTGGGGGAGGAGAGAAGCTGTGTAACACTGGCGGCACACTATGTTACAGCTTGCCATGAACAGAGGGACAACCAGTAAACTAAGACAAGAGTATATATAAACAAGGCGAAAATATATTTATAAACTCAGGGATATACCTGTTTATACACTGTATGAATGGAACCGCGTTTATGTGTTCAACCATAAATGTATTTTGATGCTTTGGCAACATAAGATGTACCTTATCATGCCAATAAAGCGATTTGTATTGTATTGTATTGTGTGGGGTATATCAGTGTTACAGTGAGGGGTGTGGGGTATATCAGTGTTACAGTGAGGGGTGTGGGGTATATCAGTGTTACAGTGAGGGGTGTGGGGTATATCAGTGTTACAGTGAGGGTGTGGGGTATATCAGAGTGTTACAGTAAGGGTGTGGGGTATATCAGTGTTACAGTGAGGGGTGTGGGGTATATCAGTGTTACAGTGAGGGTGTGGGGTATATCAGTGTTACAGTGAGGGGTGTGGGGTATATCAGTGTTACAGTGAGGGGTGTGGGATATATCAGTGTGTTACAGTGAGGGGTGTGGGGTATATCAGTGTTACAGTGAGGGGTGTGGGGTATATCAGTGTTACAGTGAGGGGTGTGGGGTATATCAGTGTTACAGTGAGGGGTGTGGGATATATCAGTGTGTTACAGTGAGGGGTGTGGGGTATATCAGTGTTACAGTGAGGGGTGTGGGGTATATCAGTGTTACAGTGAGGGTGTGGGGTATATCAGTGTTACAGTGAGGGGTGTGGGGTATATCAGTGTTACAGTGAGGGGTGTGGGGTATATCAGTGTTACAGTGAGGGGTGTGGGGTATATCAGTGTTACAGTGAGGGGTGTGGGGTATATCAGTGTGTTACAGTGAGGGGTGTGGGGTATATCAGAGTTACAGTGAGGGGTGTGGGGTATATCAGTGTTACAGTGAGGGGTGTGGGGTATATCAGTGTTACAGTGAGGGGTGTGGGGTATATCAGTGTTACAGTGAGGGGTGTGGGGTATATCAGAGTGTTACAGTGAGGGGTGTGGGGTATATCAGTGTTACAGTGAGGGGTGTGGAATATATCAGTGTGTTACAGTGAGGGTGTGGGGTATATCAGTGTTACAGTGAGGGTGTGGGGTATATCAGTGTTACAGTGAGGGGTGTGGGGTATATCAGGGTTACAGTGAGGGGTGTGGGGTATATCAGTGTTACAGTGAGGGGTGTGGGGTATATCAGTGTTACAGTGAGGGGTGTGGGGTATATCAGTGTTACAGTGAGGGGTGTGGGGTATATCAGTGTTACAGTGAGGGGTGTGGGGTATATCAGTGTTACAGTGAGGGTGTGGGGTATATCAGTGTTACAGTGAGGGGTGTGGGGTATATCAGTGTTACAGTGAGGGGTGTGGGGTATATCAGTGTTACAGTGAGGGGTGTGGGGTATATCAGCGTTACAGTGAGGGGTGTGGGGTATATCAGTGTTACAGTGAGGGGTGTGGGGTATATCAGTGTTACAGTGAGGGGTGTGGGGTATATCAGAGTGTTACAGTGAGGGGTGTGGGGTATATCAGTGTTACAGTGAGGGGTGTGGGGTATATCAGTGTTACAGTGAGGGGTGTGGGGTATATCAGTGTTACAGTGAGGGGTGTGGGGTATATCAGTGTTACAGTGAGGGGTGTGTGGTATATCAGTGTTACAGTGAGGGGTGTGGGGTATATCAGTGTTACAGTGAGGGGTGTGGGGTATATCAGTGTTACAGTGAGGGGTGTGGGGTATATCAGTGTTACAGTGAGGGGTGTGGGGTATATCAGTGTTCCAGTGAGGGGTGTGGGGTATATCAGGGTGTTACAGTGAGGGATGTGGGGTATATCAGTGTTACAGTGAGGGGTGTGGGGTATATCAGTGTTACAGTGAGGGGTGTGTGGTATATCAGTGTTACAGTGAGGGGTGTGGGGTATATCAGTGTTACAGTGAGGGGTGTGGAGTATATCAGTGTTACAGTGAGGGATGTGGGGTATATCAGAGTGTTACAGTGAGGGGTGTGGGGTATATCAGTGTGTTACAGTGAGGGGTGTGGGGTATATCAGAGTGTCACACTGAGGGGTGTGGGGTATATCAGAGTGTTACAGTGAGGGGTGTGGGGTATATTAGTGTTACAGTGAGGGGTGTGGGGTGTTTCCATGTCTTACAGTGAGGGGTGTGGGGTATATCAGTGTTACAGTGAGGGGTGTGGGATATATCAGCGTGATACAGTGAGGGGTGTGGGGTATATCAGAGTGATACAGTGAGGGATGTGGGGTATATCAGCGTGTTACAGTGAGGGGTGTGGGGTATATCAGAGTGTTACAGTGAGGGGTGTGGGGTATATCAGTGTTACAGTGAGGAGTGTGGGGTATATCAGTGTTACAGTGAGGGGTGTGGGGTATATCAGTGTTACAGTGAGGGGTGTGGGGTATATCAGAGTGTTACAGTGAGGGGTGTGGAATATATCAGTGTTACAGTGAGGGGTGTGGGGTATATCAGTGTTACAGTGTGGGGTATATCAGTGTTACAGTGAGGGGTGTGGAGTATATCAGTGTTACAGTGAGGGATGTGGGGTATATCAGAGTGTTACAGTGTGGGGTGTGGGGTATATCAGTGTGTTACAGTGAGGGGTGTGGGGTGTTTCCATGTCTTACAGTGAGGGGTGTGGGGTATATCAGTGTGTTACAGTGAGGGGTGTGGGGTATATCAGTGTTACAGTGAGGGGTGTAGGATATATCAGCGTGATACAGTGAGGGGTGTGGGGTATATCAGAGTGATACAGTGAGGGATGTGGGGTATATCAGCGTGTTACAGTGAGGCGTGTGGGGTATATCAGAGTGTTACAGTGAGGGGTGTGGGGTATATCAGTGTTACAGTGAGGAGTGTGGGGTATATCAGTGTTACAGTGAGGGGTGTGGGGTATATCAGTGTTAGAGTGAGGGGTGTGGGGTATATCAGAGTGTTACAGTGAGGGGTGTGGAATATATCAGTGTTACAGTGAGGGGTGTGGGGTATATCAGTGTGTTACAGTGAGGATGTGGGGTATATCAGTGTTACAGTGAGGGGTGTGGGGTATATCTGTGTTACAGTGAGGGATGTGGGGTATATCAGTGTTACAGTGACGGGTGTGGGGTATATCAGTGTTACAGTGAGGGGTGTGGAATATATCAGTGTTACAGTGAGGGGTGTGGGGTATATCAGTGTGTTACAGTGAGGGATGTGGGGTATATCAGTGTTACAGTGAGGGGTGTGGGGTATATCTGTGTTACAGTGAGGGATGTGGGGTATATCAGTGTTACAGTGACGGGTGTGGGGTATATCAGTGTTACAGTGAGGGGTGTGGAATATATCAGTGTTACAGTGAGGGGTGTGGGGTATATCAGTGTGTTACAGTGAGGGATGTGGGGTATATCAGTGTTACAGTGAGGGGTGTGGGGTATATCAGAGTGTTACAGTGAGGGGTGTGGGGTATATCAGTGTGTTACAGTGAGGAGTGTGGGGTATATCAGCGTTACAGTGAGGGGTGTGGAGTATATCAGAGTTACAATGAGGGGTGTGGGGTATATCAGTGTTACAGTAAGGGGTGTGGAATATATCAGTGTTACAGTGAGGGGTGTGGGGTATATCAGAGTGTTACAGTGAGGGGTGTGGGGTATATCAGTGTGTTACAGTGAGGAGTGTGGGGTATATCAGCGTTACAGTGAGGGGTGTGGAGTATATCAGAGTTACAATGAGGGGTGTGGGGTATATCAGTGTTACAGTAAGGGGTGTGGAATATATCAGTGTTACAGTGAGGGGTGTGGGGTATATCAGTGTGTTACAGTGAGGGGTGTGGGGTATATCAATTCAATTCAATTCAAATCGCTTTATTGGCATGACAAGGTACATCTTATGTTGCCAAAGCATCGAAAAACATTCATTGTTGAACACATAAATGCAGATCTATCCATACAGTGTATAAACAGATATATCCCTGAGTGTATAAATATACATTCATATAATTTGTATATACTTTTTTCTTATATTTAGTGGTTGTCCGTCTGTTTATGGCAAGCTGTAACATAGTGTGCCGCTAAGGTTACACAATTTCTCTCTTCACCTAGTAGGTATGGGAGTTTTTGGTCGTCATTCAAATTTCTGAATTCCGGGCATATTTTTGTGAATTTTGGGTGAAATTCTCCCTTATGCCCTGATATTTTCTACAAGCTGTGATGAAGTGCATCTCTGTCTCCACCACTCCCTGACTGCAGTGAGAGCATATCCTGTCCTCTCTTGGTAGCCGGGTCTGTCTGTGTCTACCTTTTTCGATCGCCAGGCTATGTTCACTAAGTCTGTACATTGTCAAGGTTTTTCTCAGTTTGCTATCCTTTACCATGGTCAGGCAATCAGCCATGTTGTATTGTCTGTTTAGGGCCAAGTAGCAATTGAGTTTGTTTTGGGTTTTTGTTGTTTCTGCCCAATATGACAGATATTTTTCCTTTTGCTTAGAGACGATTGTGTTGGGTCGAATTCTTTGTGTTACGCTGTCACTGTCCTGGGGCTGGTTATTGTTAGTAGTTACTTCACTGAGTCCCAGGACTAGTTGACTGAGGGTATTCTTCTTTATGGTCCTCTCTTGGCATTTCAGGGCGTCGTAGTGATAGCATTGGGGATTGCTCATTTGTAGGTGATTCCAAAATTTGGTGGCTCTTTTTTGGATAGTGATTATTAATGGATATTGGCCTAGTTCTGCCCTGCATGCGTTGTTTACGGTTTTCCTTTGAGTCCGGAGGATACTTTTACAGAATTCTGCATGTAGGATCTCAATTGGATGTTTGTCCCATTTTGCAAATTCTTGTTGTGTTAGCGGTCCCCACACCTCACTGCCATAGAGTGCAATTGGTTCAATTACTGATTTAAACATTTTGAGCCAAATGCTAATTGGGATTTCTATTTGGATTGATTTTTTAATGGCATAGAAAGCCCTTCTTGCTTTCTCTTTCAGTTCATTCACAGCCAGATGAAAATTTCCCGTAGAACTGATTTTTAAGCCCAAGTATATGTAGTTAGTGGTTTGTTCAATTTTGGTTGTTCCTAGTGTGAAATTTATTTTGGGTCCCTGATGTCTGGATCTTTGCTGGAACACAAGGACTTTGGTTTTTTGGGGATTTATTGCCAGGGCCCGGGTCTGGCAGAATGACTCCAGCAGATCCAGGTTCTGCTGTAGACCCTCCTTAGTTGGTGATAGCAGAACCAGGTCATCTGCATAGAGGAGGAATTTAACCTTGGATTCATATAGGGTGAGGCCGGGTGCTGTAGATTGTTCAAGTAGTTTTGCCAATTCATTTATGTAAATATTAAAGAGTGTCGGTGAGATGGGCTAGCCCTGCATCACCCCCCGCCCCTGTGGGAAGTATTTTGTTTGTTTGTCTCCAATTTTAACTGCACATTTATTGTTTGTATACATTGATTTAATTACATCATATGTTTTTCCCCCTACCCCACTTTCGAAAGTTTCAGGAATAGACTGTCGTGCCAGATGGAGTCGAAAGCCTTCTGGAAATCTATAAAGCATGCGTAGATTTTGCTTTTGTTTTGATGAACATGTTTGTCAATAAGGGTCTGTAGGGTGAAGATATGATCTGATGTTCTATAGTTTGGTAGGAATCCAATTTGGCTTTTACTCAAGACATTGTGCTCCTCAAGGAAGTTTATAAGTCTTTTGTTTATGATACTACAGAATACCTTCCCCAGGTTACTGTTTACACAGATGCCTCGATAGTTATTTGGGTCGACTTTGTCCCCACTTATGTATATGGGCGTTATGAGTCCTTTGTTCCAGATATCAGGGAAGTAACCGACACTCAGAACCAAGTTGAAGAGTTTTAGGACAGCCAGTTTCATTTTATCGTCTGTGTGTTTAATCATCTCGCTTAGTATGCCGTCTGCACCGCAAGCTTTTCCTGGTCGCAGGTCCTTGAGTTTTTCAAATAGTTCTTTTTCTGTTATTATGGAGTCTGGCGGGTTTTGGTTATCTTTTATGGCCATTTCGAGCTTTTCCAGGTTTTTGCATATTCGGTGTTGCTCTGGCCTTAGTATGTTTTTCTGGTATAATTTTTCAAAGTGGTTTTCCCATGTGTCTCCATTTTGAATGGCCAATTCGTCGAGTTGTCACTGTTACAGTGAGGGGTGTGGGGTATATCACTGTTACAGTGAGGGGTGTGGGGTATATCAGACTGTTACAGTGAGGGGTGTGGGGTATATCAGAGTGTTACAGTGAGGGGTGTGGGGTATATCAGTGTGTTACAGTGAGGGGTGTGGGGTATATCAGTGTCACAGTGAGGGGTGTGGGGTATTTCAGTGTTACAGTGAGGGGTGTGGGGTATATCAGTGTTACAGTGAGGGGTGTGGGGTATATCGGTGTTACAGTGAGGGGTGTGGGGTATCTCAGAGTGTTACAGTGAGGGGTGTGGGGTACATCAGTGTCACAGTGAGGGGTGTGGGGTATATCAGTGTTACAGTGAGGGGTGTGGGATATATCAGTGTTACAGTGAGGGGTGTGGGGTATATCAGTGTCACAGTGAGGGGTGTGGGGTATATCAGTGTCACAGTGAGGGGTGTGGGGTATTTCAGTGTTACAGTGAGGGGTGTGGGGTATTTCAGTGTTACAGTGAGGGGTGTGGGGTAATCGGTGTAACATTGATTAGTTTTTGGAGCAGACATGAGACAGTTTTGGTGAAGGGAACACGTGTGAAATACTCACCCATCTGATTAATGCAGCGTAGGTTAAGGGAGGACGGACATTGAAAATTTTATAATATTCCAAACTGGGATTGCAAATTTTATAATATTCCAAAGTGGGATTGATATCTAAACATGAATGAAAAAAGTCAAATAAAGTAGGAAATACATTTGGTTTAAACAAATTATAGATTATCAAGTGAATCCCCTTTATCCAGAGCCCGGTCACAGTGAATCCCCTTTATACAGAGCCCGGTCACAGTGAATCCCCTTTATACAGAGCCCGGTCACAGTGAATCCCCTTTATACAGAGCCCGGTCACAGTGAATCCCCTTTATACAGAGCCCGGTCACAGTGAATCCCCTTTACACAGAGCCCGGTCACAGTGAATCCCCTTTACACAGAGCCCGGTCACAGTGAATCCCCTTTATCCAGAGCCCGGTCACAGTGAATCCCCTTTATACAGAGCCCGGTCACAGTGAATCCCCTTTATACAGAGCCCGGTCACAGTGAATCCCCTTTAAAGAGAGCCCGGTCACAGTGAATCCCCTTTATACAGAGCCCGGTCACAGTGAATCCCCTTTATACAGAGTCCGGTCACAGTGAATCCCCTTTATACAGAGCCCGGTCACAGTGAATCCCCTTTATACAGAGCCCGGTCACAGTGAATCCCATTTATACAGAGCCCGGTCACAGTGAATCCTCTTTATACAGAGCCCGGTCACAGTGAATCCCCTTTATACAGAGCCCGGTCACAGTGAATCCCCTTTATACAGGGCCCGGTCACAGTGAATCCCCTTTATACAGAGCCCGGTCACAGTGAATCCCCTTTATACAGAGCCCGGTCACAGTGAATCCTCTTTATACAGAGCCCGGTCACAGTGAATCCCCTTTATACAGAGCCCGGTCACAGTGAATCCCCTTTATACAGGGCCCGGTCACAGTGAATCCCCTTTATACAGAGCCCGGTCACAGTGAATCCCCTTTATACAGAGCCCGGTCACAGTGAATCCCCTTTATACAGAGCCCTGTCACAGTGAGTCCCCTTTATACAGAGCCCGGTCACAGTGAATCCCCTTTATACAGAGCCCGGTCACAGTGAGTCCCCTTTATACAGAGCCCGGTCACAGTGAATCCCCTTTATACAGAGCCCGGTCACAGTGAATCCCCTTTATACAGAGCCCGGTCACAGTGAATCCCCTTTATACAGAGCCCGGTCACTGTGAATCCCCTTTATACAGAGCCCGGTCACAGTGAATCCCCTTTATACAGAGCCCGGTCACAGTGAATCCCCTTTATACAGAGCCCGGTCACAGTGAATCCCCTTTATACAGAGCCCTGTCACAGTGAATCCCCTTTATACAGAGCCCGGTCACAGTGAATCCCCTTTATACAGAGCCCGGTCACAGTGAATCCCCTTTATACAGAGCCCGGTCACAGTGAATCCTCTTTATACAGAGCCCGGTCACAGTGAATCCCCTTTATACAGAGCCCGGTCACAGTGAATCCTCTTTATACAGAGCCCGGTCACAGTGAATCCCCTTTATACAGAGCCCGGTCACAGTGAATCCCCTTTATACAGAGCCGGGTCGCAGTGAATCCCCTTTATACAGAGCCCGGTCACAGTGAATCCCCTTTATACAGAGCCCTGTCACAGTGAATCCCCTTTATACAGAGCCCGGTCACAGTGAATCCCCTTTATACAGAGCCCAGTCACAGTGAATCCCCTTTAGACAGAGCCCGGTCACAGTGAATCCCCTTTATACAGAGCCCGGTCACAGTGAATCCCCTTTATACAGAGCCCGGTCACAGTGAATCCCCTTTATACAGAGCCCGATCACAGTGAATCCCCTTTATACAGAGCCCGGTCACATTGAATCCCCTTTATACAGAGCCCGGTCACAGTGAATCCCCTTTATACAGAGCCCGGTCACAGTGAATCCCCTTTATACAGAGTCCGGTCACAGTGAATCCCCTTTATACAGAGCCCGGTCACAGTGAATCCCCTTTACACAGAGCCCGGTCACAGTGAATCCCCTTTATACAGAGCCCGGTCACAGTGAATCCCCTTTATACAGAGCCCGGTCACAGTGAATCCCCTTTATACAGAGCCCTGTCACAGTGAATCCCCTTTATACAGAGCCCTGTCACAGTGAATCCCCTTCAGACAGAGCCCGGTCACAGTGAATCCCCTTTACACAGAGCCCGGTCACAGTGAATCCCCTTTATACAGAGCCCGGTCACAGTGAATCCCCTTTATACAGAGCCCGGTCACAGTGAATCCCCTTTATACAGAACCCGGTCACTGTGAATCCCCTTTATACAGAGCCCGGTCACAGTGAATCCCCTTTATACAGAGCCCGGTCACAGTGAATCTCCTTTATACAGAGCCCGGTCACAGTGAATCCCCTTTATACAGAGCCCGGTCACAGTGAATCCCCTTTATACAGAGCCCGGTCACAGTGAATCCCCTTTATACAGAGCCCGGTCACAGTGAATCCCCTTTATACAGAGCCCGGTCACAGTGAATCCCCTTTATACAGAGCCCGGTCACAGTGAATCCCCTTTATACAGAGCCCGGTCAGTGAATCCCCTTTATACAGAGCCCGGTCACAGTGAATCCCCTTTATACAGAGCCCGGTCACAGTGAATCCCCTTTATACAGAGCCCGGTCACAGTGAATCCCCTTTAAACAGAGCCCGGTCACAGTGAATCCCCTTTACACAGAGCCCGGTCACAGTGAATCCCCTTTACACAGAGCCCGGTCACAGTGAATCCCCTTTATACAGAGCCTGGTCACAGTGAATCCCCTTTATACAGAGCCCGGTCACAGTGAATCCCCTTTATACAGAGCCCTGTCACAGTGAATCCCCTTTATACAGAGCCCGGTCACAGTGAATCCCCTTTATACAGAGCCCTGTCACAGTGAATCCCCTTTATACAGAGCCCGGTCACACTGAATCCCCTTTATACAGAGCCCGGTCACAGTGAATCCCCTTTATACAGAGCCCGGTCACAGTGAATCCCCTTTATACAGAGCCCGGTCACAGTGAATCCCCTTTATACAGAGCCCGGTCACAGTGAATCCCCTTTATACAGAGCCCGGTCACAGTGAATCCCCTTTATACAGAGCCCGGTCACAGTGAGTCCCCTTTATACAGAGCCCGGTCACAGTGAATCCACTTTATACAGGGCCCGATCACAGTGAATCCCCTTTGTACAGAGCCCGGTCGCAGTGAATCCCCTTAAAACAGAGCCCGGTCGCAGTGAATCCCCTTTATACAGAGCCCGGTCACAGTGAATCCCCTTTATACAGAGCCTGGTCACAGTGAATCCCCTTTACACAGAGCCCGGTCACAGTGAATCCCCTTTATACAGAGCCCGGTCACATTGAATCCCCTTTAAAGAGAGCCCGGTCACAGTGAATCCCCTTTATACAGAGCCCGGTCACAGTGAATCCCCTTTATACAGAGCCCGGTCACAGTGAATCCCCTTTATACAGAGCCCGGTCACAGTGAATCCCCTTTATACAGAGCCCGGTCACAGTGAATCCCCTTTATACAGAGTCCGGTCACAGTGAATCCCCTTTATACAGAGCCCTGTCACAGTGAATCCCCTTTATACAGAGCCCGGTCACAGTGAATCCCCTTTATACAGAGCCCGGCCACAGTGAATCCCCTTCATACAGAGCCCGGTCACAGTGAATCCCCTTTATACACAGCCTGGTCACAGTGAACCCCCTTTATACAGAGCCCGGTCACAGTGTATCCCCTTTATACAGAGCCCGGTCACAGTGAATCCCCTTTATACAGAGCCTGGTCACAGTGAATCCCCTTTATACAGAGCCCTGTCACAGTGAATCCCCTTTATACAGAGCCCGGTCACAGTGAATCCCCTTTATACAGAGCCCGGTCACAGTGAATCCCCTTTATACAGAGCCCGGTCACAGTGAATCCCCTTTACACAGAGCCCGGTCACAGTGAATCCCCTTTATACAGAGCCCTGTCACAGTGAATCCCCTTTATACAGAGCCTGGTCACAGTGAATCCCCTTTACACAGAGCCCGGTCACAGTGAATCCCCTTTATACAGAGCCCGGTCACACTGAATCCCCTTTATACAGAGCCCGGTCACAGTGAATCCCCTTTATACAGAGCCCGGTCACAGTGAATCCCCTTTACACAGAGCCCGGTCACAGTGAATCCCCTTTATACAGAGCCCGGTCACAGTGAATCCCCTTTATACAGAGCCCGGTCACAGTGAATCCCCTTTATACAGGGCCCGGTCACAGTGAATCCCCTTTATACAGAGCCCGGTCACAGTGAATCCACTTTATACAGAGCCCTGTCACAGTGAATCCCCTTTATACAGCGCCCGGTCACAGTGAATCCCCTTTATACAGAGCCCGGTCACTGTGAATCCCCTTTATACAGAGCCCGGTCACTGTGAATCCCCTTTAAACAGAGCCCGGTCACAGTGAATCCCCTTTATACAGAGCCCGGTCACAGTGAATCCTCTTTATACAGAGCCCGGTCACAGTGAATCCCCTTTATACAGAGCCCGGTCACAGTGAATCCTCTTTATACAGAGCCCGGTCACAGTGAATCCCCTTTATACAGAGCCCGGTCACAGTGAATCCCCTTTATACAGAGCCCGGTCACAGTGAATCCCCTTTATACAGAGCCCGGTCGCAGTGAATCCCCTTTATACAGAGCCCGGTCACAGTGAATCCCCTTTATACAGAGCCCTGTCACAGTGAATCCCCTTTATACAGAGCCCGGTCACAGTGAATCCCCTTTATACAGAGCCCAGTCACAGTGAATCCCCTTTAGACAGAGCCCGGTCACAGTGAATCCCCTTTATACAGAGCCCGGTCACAGTGAATCCCCTTTATACAGAGCCCGGTCACAGTGAATCCCCTTTATACAGAGCCCGGTCACAGTGAATCCCCTTTATACAGAGCCCGGTCACATTGAATCCCCTTTATAGAGAGCCCGGTCACAGTGAATCCCCTTTATACAGAGCCCGGTCACAGTGAATCCCCTTTATACAGAGTCCGGTCACAGTGAATCCCCTTTATACAGAGCCCGGTCACAGTGAATCCCCTTTCCACAGAGCCCGGTCACATTGAATCCCCTTTATACAGAGCCCGGTCACTGTGAATCCCCTTTCCACAGAGCCCTGTCACAGTGAATCCCCTTTATACAGAGCCCGGTCACAGTGAATCCCCTTTATACAGGGCCCGGTCACAGTGAATCCCCTTTCCACAGAGCCCTGTCACAGTGAATCCCCTTTACACAGAGCCCGGTCACAGTGAATCCCCTTTATACAGAGCCCGGTCACAGTGAATCCCCTTTATACAGAGCCCGGTCACAGTGAATCCCCTTTATACAGAGCCCGGTCACAGTGAATCCCCTTTATACAGAGCCCTGTCACAGTGAATCCCCTTTATGCAGAGCCCTGTCACAGTGAATCCCCTTTACACAGAGCCCGGTCACAGTGAATCCCCTTTATACAGAGCCCGGTCACAGTGAATCCCCTTTATACAGAACCCGGTCACTGTGAATCCCCTTTATACAGAGCCCGGTCACAGTGAATCCCCTTTATACAGAGCCCGGTCACAGTGAATCCCCTTTATACAGAGCCCGGTCACAGTGAATCCCCTTTATACAGAGCCCGGTCACAGTGAATCCCCTTTATACAGAGCCCGGTCACAGTGAATCCCCTTTATACAGAGCCCGGTCACAGTGAATCCCCTTTATACAGAGCCCGGTCACAGTGAATCTCCTTTATACAGAGCCCGGTCACAGTGAATCCCCTTTATACAGAGCCCGGTCAGTGAATCCCCTTTATACAGAGCCCGGTCACAGTGAATCCCCTTTATACAGAGCCCGGTCACAGTGAATCCCCTTTATACAGAGCCCGGTCACAGTGAATCCCCTTTAAACAGAGCCCGGTCACAGTGAATCCCCTTTACACAGAGCCCGGTCACAGTGAATCCCCTTTACACAGAGCCCGGTCACAGTGAATCCCCTTTATACAGAGCCTGGTCACAGTGAATCCCCTTTATACAGAGCCCGGTCACAGTGAATCCCCTTCATACAGAGCCCTGTCACAGTGAATCCCCTTTATAGAGAGCCCTGTCACACTGAATCCCCTTTATACAGAGCCCGGTCACAGTGAATCCCCTTTATACAGAGCCCTGTCACAGTGAATCCCCTTTATACAGAGCCCGGTCACAGTGAATCCCCTTTCTACAGAGCCCGGTCACAGTGAATCCCCTTTATACAGAGCCCGGTCACAGTGAATCCCCTTTATACAGAGCCCGGTCACAGTGAATCCCCTTTATACAGAGCCCGGTCACAGTGAATCCCCTTTATACAGAGCCCGGTCACAGTGAATCCCCTTTATACAGAGCCCGGTCACAGTGAATCCCCTTTACACAGAGCCCGGTCACAGTGAATCCCCTTTATACAGAGCCCGGTCACAGTGAATCTCCTTTATACAGAGCCCGGTCACAGTGAGTCGCCTTTATACAGAGCCCGGTCAGTGAATCCCCTTTATACAGAGCCCGGTCACAGTGAATCCCCTTTATACAGAGCCCTGTCACAGTGAATCCCCTTTATACAGAGCCCGGTCACAGTGAATCCCCTTTATACAGAGCCCGGTCACAGTGAATCCCCTTTATACAGAGCCCGGTCACAGTGAATCCCCTTTACACAGAGCCCGGTCACAGTGAATCCCCTTTATACAGAGCCCGGTCACAGTGAATCCCCTTTATACAGAGCCCGGTCACAGTGAATCCCCTTTATACAGAGCCCGGTCACAGTGAATCCCCTTTATACAGAGCCCGGTCACAGTGAATCCCCTTTATACAGAGCCCTGTCACAGTGAGTCCCCTTTATACAGAGCCCGGTCACAGTGAATCCCCTTTATACAGAGCCCTGTCACAGTGAATCCCCTTTATACAGAGCCCGGTCACACTGAATCCCCTTTATACAGAGCCCGGTCACAGTGAATCCCCTTTATACAGAGCCCGGTCACAGTGAATCCCCTTTATACAGAGCCCGGTCACAGTGAATCCCCTTTATACAGAGCCCGGTCACAGTGAATCCCCTTTATACAGAGCCCGGTCACAGTGAATCCCCTTTATACAGAGCCCGGTCACAGTGAATCCCCTTTATACAGAGCCCGGTCAAAGTGTATCCCCTTTATACAGAGCCCGGTCACAGTGAATCCCCTTTATACAGAGCCCGGTCACAGTGAATCCCCTTTATACAGAGCCCGGTCACAGTGAGTCCCCTTTATACAGAGCCCGGTCACAGTGAATCCACTTTATACAGGGCCCGGTCACAGTGAATCCCCTTTGTACAGAGCCCGGTCGCAGTGAATCCCCTTTATACAGAGCCCGGTCGCAGTGAATCCCCTTTATACAGAGCCCGGTCACAGTGAATCCCCTTTACACAGAGCCCGGTCACAGTGAATCCCCTTTATACAGAGCCCGGTCACAGTGAATCCCCTTTATACAGAGCCCGGTCACAGTGAATCCCCTTTATACAGAGCCCGGTCACAGTGAATCCCCTTTATACAGAGCCCGGTCACAGTGAATCCCCTTTATACAGAGCCCGGTCACAGTGAATCCCCTTTATACAGAGCCCGGTCACAGTGAATCCCCTTTATACAGAGCCCGGTCACAGTGAGTCCCCTTTATACAGAGCCCGGTCACAGTGAATCCACTTTATACAGAGCCCGGTCACAGTGAATCCCCTTTATACAGAGCCCGGTCACAGTGAATCCCCTTTATGCAGAGCCCGGTCACAGTGAATCCCCTTTATACAGAGCCCGGTCACAGTGAATCCCCTTTACACAGAGCCCGGTCACAGTGAATCCCCTTTATACAGAGCCCGGTCACAGTGAATCCCCTTTATACAGAGCCCGGTCACAGTGAATCCCCTTTATACAGAGCCCGGTCACAGTGAATCCCCTTTATACAGAGCTCAGTCAAAGTGAATCCCCTTTATACAGAGCCCGGTCACAGTGAATCCCCTTTATACAGAGCCCTGTCACAGTGAGTCCCCTTTATACAGAGCCCGGTCACAGTGAATCCCCTTTATACAGAGCCCTGTCACAGTGAATCCCCTTTATACAGAGCCCGGTCACACTGAATCCCCTTTATACAGAGCCCGGTCACAGTGAATCCCCTTTATACAGAGCCCGGTCACAGTGAATCCCCTTTATACAGAGCCCGGTCACAGTGAATCCCCTTTATACAGAGCCCGGTCACAGTGAATCCCCTTTATACAGAGCCCGGTCACAGTGAATCCCCTTTATACAGAGCCCGGTCACAGTGAATCCCCTTTATACAGAGCCCGGTCAAAGTGTATCCCCTTTATACAGAGCCCGGTCACAGTGAATCCCCTTTATACAGAGCCCGGTCACAGTGAATCCCCTTTATACAGAGCCCGGTCACAGTGAATCCCCTTTATACAGAGCCCGGTCACAGTGAGTCCCCTTTATACAGAGCCCGGTCACAGTGAATCCACTTTATACAGAGCCCGGTCACAGTGAATCCCCTTTATACAGAGCCCGGTCGCAGTGAATCCCCTTTATACAGAGCCCGGTCACAGTGAATCCCCTTTACACAGAGCCCGGTCACAGTGAATCCCCTTTATACAGAGCCCGGTCACAGTGAATCCCCTTTATACAGAGCCCGGTCACAGTGAGTCCCCTTTATGCAGAGCCCGGTCACAGTGAATCTCCTTTATACAGAGCCCGGTCACAGTGAATCCACTTTATACAGAGCCCGGTCACAGTGAATCCCCTTTATACAGAGTCCGGTCACAGTGAATCCCCTTTATACAGAGCCCGGTCACAGTGAATCCCCTTTATACAGAGCCCGGTCACAGTGAATCCCCTTTACACAGAGCCCGGTCACAGTGAATCCCCTTTATACAGAGCCCGGTCGCAGTGAATCCCCTTTATACAGAGCCCGGTCACAGTGAATCCCCTTTACACAGAGCCCGGTCACAGTGAATCCCCTTTACACAGAGCCCGGTCACAGTGAATCCCCTTTATACAGAGCCCGGTCACAGTGAATCCCCTTTATACAGAGCCCGGTCACAGTGAATCCCCTTTATACAGAGCCCGGTCACAGTGAATCCCCTTTATACAGAGCCCGGTCACAGTGAATCCCCTTTATACAGAGCCCGGTCACAGTGAATCCCCTTTATACAGAGCCCGGTCACCGTGAGTCCCCTTTATACAGAGCCCGGTCACAGTGAATCCACTTTATACAGAGCCCGGTCACAGTGAATCCCCTTTATACAGAGCCCGGTCACAGTGAATCCCCTTTATACAGAGCCCGGTCACAGTGAATCCCCTTTATACAGGGCCCGGTCACAGTGAATCCACTTTATACAGAGCCCGGTCACAGTGAATCCCCTTTGTACAGAGCCCGGTCACAGTGAATCCCCTTTATACAGAGCCCGGTCACAGTGAATCCCCTTTATACAGAGCCCTGTCACAGTGAATCCCCTTTATACAGAGCCCGGTCACAGTGAATCCCCTTTATACAGAGCCCGGTCACAGTGAATCCCCTTTATACAGAGCCCGGTCACAGTGAATCCCCTTTATACAGAGCCCGGTCACAGTGAATCCCCTTTATACAGAGCCCGGTCACAGTGAATCCCCTTTAAACAGAGCCCGGTCACAGTGAATCCCCTTTACACAGAGCCCGGTCACAGTGAATCCCCTTTACACAGAGCCCGGTCACAGTGAATCCCCTTTATACAGAGCCTGGTCACAGTGAATCCCCTTTATACAGAGCCCGGTCACAGTGAATCCCCTTTATACAGAGCCCTGTCACAGTGAATCCCCTTTATACAGAGCCCGGTCACAGTGAATCCCCTTTATACAGAGCCCTGTCACAGTGAATCCCCTTTATACAGAGCCCGGTCACACTGAATCCCCTTTATACAGAGCCCGGTCACAGTGAATCCCCTTTATACAGAGCCCGGTCACAGTGAATCCCCTTTATACAGAGCCCGGTCACAGTGAATCCCCTTTATACAGAGCCCGGTCACAGTGAATCCCCTTTATACAGAGCCCGGTCACAGTGAATCCCCTTTATACAGAGCCCGGTCACAGTGAGTCCCCTTTATACAGAGCCCGGTCACAGTGAATCCACTTTATACAGGGCCCGATCACAGTGAATCCCCTTTGTACAGAGCCCGGTCGCAGTGAATCCCCTTAAAACAGAGCCCGGTCGCAGTGAATCCCCTTTATACAGAGCCCGGTCACAGTGAATCCCCTTTATACAGAGCCTGGTCACAGTGAATCCCCTTTACACAGAGCCCGGTCACAGTGAATCCCCTTTATACAGAGCCCGGTCACATTGAATCCCCTTTAAAGAGAGCCCGGTCACAGTGAATCCCCTTTATACAGAGCCCGGTCACAGTGAATCCCCTTTATACAGAGCCCGGTCACAGTGAATCCCCTTTATACAGAGCCCGGTCACAGTGAATCCCCTTTATACAGAGCCCGGTCACAGTGAATCCCCTTTATACAGAGTCCGGTCACAGTGAATCCCCTTTATACAGAGCCCTGTCACAGTGAATCCCCTTTATACAGAGCCCGGTCACAGTGAATCCCCTTTATACAGAGCCCGGCCACAGTGAATCCCCTTCATACAGAGCCCGGTCACAGTGAATCCCCTTTATACACAGCCTGGTCACAGTGAACCCCCTTTATACAGAGCCCGGTCACAGTGTATCCCCTTTATACAGAGCCCGGTCACAGTGAATCCCCTTTATACAGAGCCTGGTCACAGTGAATCCCCTTTATACAGAGCCCTGTCACAGTGAATCCCCTTTATACAGAGCCCGGTCACAGTGAATCCCCTTTATACAGAGCCCGGTCACAGTGAATCCCCTTTATACAGAGCCCGGTCACAGTGAATCCCCTTTACACAGAGCCCGGTCACAGTGAATCCCCTTTATACAGAGCCCTGTCACAGTGAATCCCCTTTATACAGAGCCTGGTCACAGTGAATCCCCTTTACACAGAGCCCGGTCACAGTGAATCCCCTTTATACAGAGCCCGGTCACACTGAATCCCCTTTATACAGAGCCCGGTCACAGTGAATCCCCTTTATACAGAGCCCGGTCACAGTGAATCCCCTTTACACAGAGCCCGGTCACAGTGAATCCCCTTTATACAGAGCCCGGTCACAGTGAATCCCCTTTATACAGAGCCCGGTCACAGTGAATCCCCTTTATACAGGGCCCGGTCACAGTGAATCCCCTTTATACAGAGCCCGGTCACAGTGAATCCACTTTATACAGAGCCCTGTCACAGTGAATCCCCTTTATACAGCGCCCGGTCACAGTGAATCCCCTTTATACAGAGCCCGGTCACTGTGAATCCCCTTTATACAGAGCCCGGTCACTGTGAATCCCCTTTAAACAGAGCCCGGTCACAGTGAATCCCCTTTATACAGAGCCCGGTCACAGTGAATCCTCTTTATACAGAGCCCGGTCACAGTGAATCCCCTTTATACAGAGCCCGGTCACAGTGAATCCTCTTTATACAGAGCCCGGTCACAGTGAATCCCCTTTATACAGAGCCCGGTCACAGTGAATCCCCTTTATACAGAGCCCGGTCACAGTGAATCCCCTTTATACAGAGCCCGGTCGCAGTGAATCCCCTTTATACAGAGCCCGGTCACAGTGAATCCCCTTTATACAGAGCCCTGTCACAGTGAATCCCCTTTATACAGAGCCCGGTCACAGTGAATCCCCTTTATACAGAGCCCAGTCACAGTGAATCCCCTTTAGACAGAGCCCGGTCACAGTGAATCCCCTTTATACAGAGCCCGGTCACAGTGAATCCCCTTTATACAGAGCCCGGTCACAGTGAATCCCCTTTATACAGAGCCCGGTCACAGTGAATCCCCTTTATACAGAGCCCGGTCACATTGAATCCCCTTTATAGAGAGCCCGGTCACAGTGAATCCCCTTTATACAGAGCCCGGTCACAGTGAATCCCCTTTATACAGAGTCCGGTCACAGTGAATCCCCTTTATACAGAGCCCGGTCACAGTGAATCCCCTTTCCACAGAGCCCGGTCACATTGAATCCCCTTTATACAGAGCCCGGTCACTGTGAATCCCCTTTCCACAGAGCCCTGTCACAGTGAATCCCCTTTATACAGAGCCCGGTCACAGTGAATCCCCTTTATACAGGGCCCGGTCACAGTGAATCCCCTTTCCACAGAGCCCTGTCACAGTGAATCCCCTTTACACAGAGCCCGGTCACAGTGAATCCCCTTTATACAGAGCCCGGTCACAGTGAATCCCCTTTATACAGAGCCCGGTCACAGTGAATCCCCTTTATACAGAGCCCGGTCACAGTGAATCCCCTTTATACAGAGCCCTGTCACAGTGAATCCCCTTTATGCAGAGCCCTGTCACAGTGAATCCCCTTTACACAGAGCCCGGTCACAGTGAATCCCCTTTATACAGAGCCCGGTCACAGTGAATCCCCTTTATACAGAACCCGGTCACAGTGAATCCCCTTTATACAGAGCCCGGTCACAGTGAATCCCCTTTATACAGAGCCCGGTCACAGTGAATCCCCTTTATACAGAGCCCGGTCACAGTGAATCCCCTTTATACAGAGCCCGGTCACAGTGAATCCCCTTTATACAGAGCCCGGTCACAGTGAATCCCCTTTATACAGAGCCCGGTCACAGTGAATCCCTTT